>NC_058134.1:309552926-309602223 GCF_016433145.1 Gracilinanus agilis
AGGGAGATAGCTAAAGTTGGGAGAGGAACACAGAGCTCTGCCCTGCGGCAAGGCTCCAGGGATACACTTTTGGGTGTCATTTCCAATGTCTCACCCAGACCCTGAAGCACACAGGCCTTCAGAGTGGAAAGCGGAGTCAGTCTGTGGACAAAGGTCACAGGCCAGCTTTGCTCATGCCTTCTGCTATCCTGTGTGACCTTGGGCAAGTCAGAGGGTCGTGCCTTTAAAACTGGAAGGATCTCTGCTCCTCCAGGGCAGCCATCTCATTTAACAGATGAAGAAACTGAGGCCTGAGAGGTCTTGCCAGCCTTGGTGACCTGTCAGATCAACAGAAATGCTGATTTGGCAGGGAGGCTAGTGAAAGTAATGGAGCTGGAGGCAGCCAGGTGCCTCCACGGATAAAGCCAGACCTTGAGTCGGGAGGCCCTGGGTTCAAATCTGCCCTCAGAACCTTCCTAGCTGGGTGACCCTGAGCAAGTCACTTAGCCCCCATGACCGAGCCCTTACCACTCTTCTGCCTTGGAACCAATTCACTGTATTGATTCTGAGATAGAAAGTTAGGGTTTAAAAAAAGAAAAGGGAAAAGGCCTTCGGAACCCTTCCTGCTCACCCTGGGGCCAGCCTCAGCCGCTTGGGCCCTTGTATTAGAGCAGGATGCCTGGCTTTTCTCTCCAGGACCTTGACTGTGTCTCACCCCGGAGGCTTCAAAGCTCCAGCCCTGAGTGGCAACAGTTAGCATGGGCAAGTCCCTCATCACATGGGAGCCCTTTTTCTCAAGGGGAAGATCTGCAGGAATGTAGGGCTGCCTGGATGACCTCAGAGGGTTGGACAAGATGAGGGCCCCGTCCAGCTCTCCTCCTCCTCCTCCTCCGGCTCTCTGATGTTTCTTTTTCTTCCATAGCCACCAAGACTCTCAACAGAGGCATCTCCGAGTTCATTGTGATGGCTGCAGATGCCGAGCCCTTGGAGATCATCCTCCATCTGCCCCTGCTGTGTGAAGACAAGAACGTGCCCTACGTGTTTGTGCGCTCCAAGCAGGCACTGGGCCGGGCTTGCGGCGTCTCCAGGCCAGTCATCGCGTGCTCCGTCACCATCAAAGAAGGCTCTCAGCTCAAGCCTCAGATTCAGTCCGTCCAGCAGTCAATCGAGAGACTCTTGGTCTAATGCAACCCCTTGGGCTCAGGGCTTTCTTTGTAGCGCTCATCCGGGATCGGGAACTGACCTGGGAGGGCCAGGGGTGTTGGTGGATTGGTTAAAGGGTGCAGGTGGCCACAGACTGTTCTCAGGTGACTTTCCAATGTTAAACGTTTTTATTGCTATTTGAGCTGGTTATTTGTTTCACTGTCCTTTTCCTGGGCCTCGAAGCATCATTTTGGGTCCCTGCGCTCATGGGAGATCTTTGGGGGCATTGGGAAGGGAAGGCGGGCCTTCTAGTTGTCCCTATTGTGGCCAGAGTCGTGGCGCTCCTCAGGAAAGCCCTTAGCCCAGCGTCTGGCACACACAAATCAGACCGTTTGCCACCGAGGTGCCAGCTTTCCTCACACTGGCAGTTTCCCCACGGTTTCAGGGTGGGTTGATGGGGCTGTTCGTTTGATTTCCTTTTTCAGAATCACTACTGTGACTCTGAAGACAGTGGCAGGCTGTGACTCGCCCTCTTTACCCGGCCTTCTTCACCCACTGAACCTCCTCCCTGGCTTGCCCTCCAATCCAGCTTACCTATCCCATAGCCATGGGGACCCAGGCCTGGCTTCCGTGCTTCCCCTGTTCTTAGAGGGGCCGTTTGCATGAACAAAACAGGCAGGATTCTGACGGCAGCCAACTATTAAAGTTTGGACCCCCAACCCAAGCCAGTCACTGCCAGCGAGGAAGGTCGGGCACCAGCCCTGTGGCTGCACCAGTTTAGAGAAACCTGCTGAGCGCCGGCGGGACGGCACCCCCCCTCCCGAGGCAAAGGGGCCGGGCCGGGGAGGGTGATGGGAGAAACGTCCTCAGGCCCACGTGCCAGGGCTCACCAACACAGCTTGAGGCCCCCTCCTGCCTCCATTTCTTTTTTTGAAGGCCAGGGTTGGTTTAGACAGTTTAGAACCAAGACTGGAGTAAGGAAGCAGTTCTCTTTATTGGTAACTTGAGGAGGGGCAGGTAGGAGGGAGGGGAAGCGGGCCTCCCCGTCAGGGCTTCTGGAAATGCTCCTGGAGCAGGTCCAAGAGCTCCTGCTTCTTGGTGCTGCTGGGCTTGAGCCCGCACAGCCGGCAGGCTTCCCTGAGGACGGGCACGGTGAGCTTGCCCAGGGTGCCCTTCTCAGCGTGGGCCTTGAGCTCCTCTTGAGACAGCTCGAGCTTGGGCTGTTTGTCTCCAGGACCCCCTCCATCTGTAGCTTGGAAAAAGCAAAGAATAAGCCCCGCCTCGGTCTGCCTGTGTGCGCAACATAAAGACGGTGTAGGGAGGGGCAGAGGGGAGGACTGGGGAAGCGGCCAGTGGTCATCCAGCTGTCCTGGAGAGGACGCTCAGGGGCGATAGGGAGCTGTGCGGTGCTTGAGCAGAGGAGCCACCTGCCAGCGATCTCTAAGGAATGAGGGCTTGCAGTGGGAGCTAGAGGGAGAAGTCAGGAAAACAAAAGGCCTGGAGGGGTACCCAAGGCTTTGATTTGGGAATGCCACCAGGGGCGGGGGGCCAGCAGCGTTTACTGGGCACTACTGTGTGCCAGCGTGGGGCTAAGTGCTAGAATACAAAGATAGACGCTGCCCCCACTGGCAGCTCTCCATCAGCAGGAGCAGCAGGCCTAGAGACAGATCTCGAGTTCCAAAGTGGCCTCAGACGCTTCCTGGCTGGTGACCCTCATGGCCCAGCCTTGCTGCCCTTCTGTCTGGGCACTGAGATTTAGTTCAGGTAAACCTGCCATCAGCACATCCTCTTGAGGGAAGGGGCCCCCAGAGAAAGGGACGAGGAATCCTCGTGCCAGGGTAGGAGGGTAGACCCAGAAGCAAAATGACCAGCGGTCTCAAGAAAGCCAGAGAAGTCGCCCAGGGAGGCGCAGCTACTGCTGCTTGGCAGGGTGGCTTCGAGGCGGCTCGGGGTCTCCCAGAAAACTCTGAATGGCTGGCGTGCTTCAAGAAACCCGAAAGCCCCTGCCTGCTGTATGCCAGCCACGGGGGAGGGATGGGCAGAAGCGAGACCGCCTGGGCCTCAACAAGACTATCTTAGTGGGTCACTTCCACCCATGAAACGGCCTCTCCAGCAAGGCTGAGCCCCCTCTGCAGGCAGGGGGAAGGGGACAGAGGCTTCTGCCAGGAGTGGCACCATCCAGGAGACCTGAGGAGGCTCACTGGGCCCCCCACTGCCTGTGGAAGGCCAGGGTCTGGGAACACTGGGGCACGGGGGGGCCAAGCGCTCCCCCATTACCCGAGGGCAGTGGGCACAGGGAAGGTCAGCCACCGAGGATGCTGGGCTAAGTGGGAGAGGGCAGCCCGGCTGGGACAAAGGGCAGGAAGGAGCTGACAGCAATCTGGGGAGAGAGTGGGCCTCTCCAAGTGGGTCTTGGCCACTGGAGGGGTGGCTGGGGGAGGGGGGAGAGGACTGGAGGAACCAAGAAGGGGGCAGTTGGGAGCCAGGCCACAACTGGATGGGGGAGGGAGGAGGGCGAGAGCCCAGGGGAACCCAAGAGACCCCTTCTCTGAAGGAAGGGGCAATAGCGAGCTCTGGATGTGCCCCGTAGCCAGGGACTGGTGGTGGGGCCTGGCACTGTGCCAGCGGCTGTGGCCTCTGGGCTTGTCCGTCTCAGCTCAACAAGCTCCCCTGGACCTCTAAAGCAGAAGGAGGTGGCCCCCCCCCCCAGCCCCAGCCTCAGCCCCAGCCTTCACCTTGCTTCCTCTTCACCGCCTTCCTCTCGGGGTCATAGTCAGGGGGGTAGACGAGCTCCTTAAACTCCTCCACCAGGCTGCCCAGTCTGAGATCCATCGCTTCCACTTTGGGCACTAAGAACAGGAAGGAGGAAGCTCAGCTCCATGGTGGGGACACGAAGGGGGCTCACTTAACCCGAGGGACCTGGGGCCCAGGGAGGGGTGGAGGCAGGACCGGAACTCGGATCCTGCTTCCAGACTACCCTCCGCTGGTCCAGGCCCTTCCTTTCAAGCCTGGGATCTAGAGCCAGAAGAGGTGGCCTGATTCGCCCACAGTTAAGTAAATGGTGGGTCTCTGGCCTTTGTTCCAAGGTGCACCCGGCCTGGGAGCGGCCCCTGTTGGGATGGACGAGGCCTGGGGGGACCCGCAGGGGCCCCGAGGCAGGACCCTCCCGGGCAGGCCCTTCTCCCACACCCCGCAGCCCCTAGCCCTGCCTAGCATGGCTAACAAGGAACGAGGCAAGACCAAGTGCTGGTGCCCGCCGGGATCCCCATGACCGGACAGCTCCAGCGGGGCCTGGGATCGTGCACCAGCAGCGGGGACCCTGGCCACGGCCACAGAGGATGCCCCTGCGGGCGCCTCGCCTGCCAGCAGGTGCCCCCCGGCGCTCCCTGCCCCGTCTGTAAGAGGAAGGGTCCGAGGCCGTCTCGGGGGCCAAGGCCCAGGGAGGCTGGAAGGGCCCCGACGGACATCTCTGCGTTTGGATCCCCAGAGACCCCCCGTGGGAGCAGCCACTTACGGGTCAGGTCCGGGGCGTGCTCGGGCTCCGTCAGGTCCAGGGCCAGGGCCTCCAAGTTCCGGAAGTGCTGCTGCAGGACGGGGTTCTCGAAGCTGTCGCTCCTATAAGCGGAGCCCGCAGGGCAGACCCCGGATCAGCACACGCAAGTGCCTGCCTGGGGCTGGGAGTGGGGGGACCCAGGGGAAGGGAAGCCCAAGGACTCGGCTGCCCCAGTGCAGGCAGGAGAGGCAGCCGGATGGCCGGTGAGCCCGAAGGCCAGGTGAGCTCGGGCAAGTCCTTCCCTCTGCGGGGCCCGGCCGTGGCCCTGGCAGGGCACTCGGGGTGAACTCGGGTCCCTGGGCGAGGGGCAGCCTGGAAGGAGGCCAGTCTGGGGCCAATGAGCGCCGGGCCTGCCGCGTTAGTCAAAGTGAGAGTTCGGGGATGACCCCCTCTCCTGGGGGTCTGACCCTTCCCTTGGCTTTATTTGGACCCGGACTTTCTCAAGTCGCATTTACTGATGCCGCTGCTGCCGCCTCCAGCTTGGGGGAGCCTAGATGGGTACCCAGAGCGGCGTGGCGGCGTCCCTGCGCTCACGGGAAGGGCCGGCCCGGGGGCCTCGAGCGTCGGCCCACGTTCTTGGAGGGCTTTTCCAAAGGGACAAGACAAGAGCCCAGGCAGACGTCCCCAGCGGGAACGCGGGGTCGGCCAGGGCCCCTCGCTGTGTCTGATCCGCTCCGGCCGGAGGCGAGCAGGAGGAGCTGCCCGGCGCTCCGGCCCACACTCACCGGTACTTGAAGCGGAGCCTCTGCACGATCACCTTCATCTTGTCCACCTGCTCCGGGCTGGCCGGGACTTTCTCCGTCGTGGGCACCTTCCGCTTGTCGTCGGCATAGGGCAAGAAGACGAGCTGGAAGCCTGCCGGGAGAAGCGACGCGGCCCGTGCGATGGGCCCAGAGCCCCACGGACGGGGGAACCCCAAGCCGGCCCACCGCCGAGGGCGCCCGCCTCAGGAGCAGGGCCTACCTGGAGGGGTCACCTGAACTCTCTGGGCATCCAGCTCCTCCTCCTGAGGCACCAGGGCCACGAAGTACGGGGGGCTGTTCTGGCGGGGGGTGTATCTGCACAGGGCCAGCACCCCCTTCTCCAGGCACTTGGTGAGTAAAGCACTGAACAGTGTTGTACTTCCTAGGGAAAGAGCCCTAAAGGTCAAGATTCCAAAATAATTGGCGGGGCCCCCCTGCCCCTCTTTTCCTATCAGGCCACCGGCTGGCTGGGCAAGGGCAGAAAGCTGGGTCACCTCAGGCACTTATGACTGGGTGAACCTGGGCAAGTCCCATCCCCTCTGCCTGCCTCAGTTACCTGAACTGTAAAATAGGGCTAAAGATAGCACTTGCGTCCTAGGGTGTCCCGTGAGGCACAAACGAGACAATATCACAGGGTCTGGCATACAGAAGGTGCTCCATAAACGCACCTTCCACCTCCCCCCCAACAAATAATTACAGATCTAAAAGCTGGAATTCTGGGGTAGAGCAAGATGAGGAAGCCCCCCCTCTCCCCTCAATGGGTTCCTAAGAGTCGTCTGAAAGGCCAACTTGCACAGGAACGCCAGACAATCTGGGAGGGCTTCTCGGCTCCCCTCAGGGAGGGGACACACATGGGGAGGGGGTGTCAGCCCTGCTAGTTCACTTGCATGCTCTTGCTCTCTCCCCCTCCCTCTCTCTGTGGGAGAGGCGGGCATGAAAAGTGAGCTCATTCCCCATCCAGTAAACCAGGAAGGAGCATCGGGGGTCAGAGGTCGGGGCTCGCCGGCCCCCCCCAGAGACGGGAAGGCAGGATGCTCTCGAGAGTGCCACGGCTGGCCCTCTAACGCATCTCGCCCTGTTCGGACCCTCTCCTGCCCGCCCTGCCCGCAGAGGCAGAGGACAGGAAGCCGCGCAGTAAGACAAGGCGTCATCCCAGCCCGGCCGTGGCAGCCCCCAGCTGTCCCCCTGCGCTCGCACCTGCCCGTGCCTGCCTCTGGCCAGGAGGCCTTCTCTTAGAACGGATGCTGTGTTCGGGGTCCGAGGCAGGGGGTCCCCCCGCCAGCTCCCCCTCTCGCTGGTTTCCGGGGTCAGGCCTGTCTGAGGAACTCACCGTGGATGAGGGATTCCTCCGGGTACACGAACAGGGAAGGCCTCAGGAAGTGGTGCTGCTTGAGCAGAAAGAGAGGCTTGAAGCCTATCAGAACCAAGCCTGGCTCGTCGAACCTCCTCAGCTCCTCCGTCTCGGCCTTCTCCATCACGATGGGGCGGCCTCCATACACCTAGAGGGCAGGAGAGCACCGGGAGAGGCCTGCCTCGGGCTCCTGCCCCTCGGGCTGCCCTTCCTTCCCACCTCCCCGGCCCATCCCACAGACAGGAGCTGCGGGCACAGAGGCCCGGCGTGGGCACGGCCGAATCCCCGGACACCATCCTTATCCTTCGAGAGAGCCCGAGGAAGGCTCAGGGCCGAGGATGGGCCGAGGGGTAGGAATGCAGAGCGCTCCGCCTGGGGATCAGTCCTCAGAGAAGAGTAAAAGCCATCCGGGCCTAGGAAAACGTCCCCCATCACTGCCCGCCTGGCTAACATGCCCGCTGGAGGTGACACGCCTACCCTGCTGGCAGAGCTGAGAAGGGACCGAGCATTCTGGAGAGCCAGCCACCAAAGCAGGCAGAGCCTTAGGCCTGGCAGCAGCCCCCCAGGCCCCCAGTGTGCCCTGACACAAGGGTGAGCTCGGGAAAGCCCAGAGAGCGGCCGGAGCGGAGGCCAAGCAGGAGGACGTTAGGGATGGTCTGGTTTTCCAGGGTTAGTTGAAAGAAGGGAATTTTGAGATAAGCCCTGGGAAAGGATCCTGGGTAAGAAAGGAATTGTGGGTCTACAATGGAAAATAACTGAACTTCACTTCCTTCTGGGGTCTTCTCTGAGCTGGGAGTGGGTTTTGTCTCTGCCTGCAGCTGTAAGCTGAAGGAGGGTTTTACTCTAAGGGACTCCCCTGAAGGTCAGGATTTCGTGGAGAACTCCTTGGCATCCAGGTACAAGATTTACTTGGAAGAAACCCGTTTCACTGAGTCCAGTTTTCATCTGCCATGATGAATCGACTGCCAGAATTCCTATTGGTTAAGGTAATCCAAAGCTTTCCATCTATAACTCTGGTTACTTAGTATAGCAGCCAAACCCAGGGGTTTCTACCCCCTTTCTTTCTTATTAATTATTGGTATGAAGTTTAGATTAAGTCAGATAGCTTGGGAAAGGGTTTCGATAGCACAGGGAGGATTAAGCAGGGCCCTGAGAAGAAAAGAAGGCTTCCCTAAGCAGGGAACGTAGAAGTTGGGTGGAGGTAGTGTGAGTAGAGTTAGGGTCATACCTATCCAGTTACCTTTAATCCTTTTTTGTTAAATAAACTTTGTTCCCAAGATAAAAGGTTTGGTGCTTAATTGGCCCTGAGGAGTTCCTAGGTGGATTTTAACATCTGATATCCATCTAGGATACTTCCACATTACATTTGGCGAGCCAGGTAGGCTAGGACCACAGTTTTTGAATTTTGGGGGGCAACTGTCATCCACAGCCTCTTAGAATTCTGAGAGCTGCTCTGCCAAGTTTGCCAGAAGTACAACCCAGGCCTTGGAAGCAGAGCGAGTATCCGAGATGAAACGCCCCCGGAACGCTTGAGGAGCAGTCCCAGCAGCGTGAAGGCAACGCCCCACCCCCGTTTCTCCCTGAGACTTCTACTGGGCGCATGGCAGAACGCAATGCAGAAGTGCAGTAGGTGGGTGGGAGGGCAGCGCAACTCCTGGAAGCTGCAGCTGGCCTACTTTCTGACCACCCTCCAGGTTGGGGGGGAATACTTTTGCTTTCTCTTTTAAATGGGGGAGAGGGGGCAAAAATGCCTATTAATGACTTTAACAGCCCCCGGGCCCCACAGGCGCTTACCTGAGACCTCTTGGTGTCGCTGGGCAGGAGCAAGCTACCCGTCTCAACACTAAACGTTCGCGTCTTGGTCTTCACCTGCTCATTTGTTTCCCGGTAAAGCCGGATGGGAAGAGGCTTGTAGGCCTTTTGGACCAGGTTAAAAATGCTGACCGTAAGGGCCACGTCCTTGCCCAGTTTGAACTTCAGCCTGAGGGGAAAGAGAGATAATAATACAGCTGGCTTTTCTACATCACTGAGATCAATCTGATCTTCCCAACAAAACTGGGAACCGTTATCATCCCCATTTGATAGATGAGGAAACTGAGGCAGACAGAGGTTCAGTGACTTTGCCTCCCAGCTAGGAAGTATCTGAGGCAGGACTTGAACTCAGACCTCCCTGGCTCTAGCTCCAGGCCCTGAAGCCACTCCTCCCAGGCCAGTGGGGCTCCCGTCGGTCTCACTGGGCGCAGACCAAGGGCCAGGAGAAAGCTTTGTGGCAACGTGCCGCAGAGAGGAGAACTAAGCGAGGCGTCACAGGGCCTGGCTTCAGTTTAGGCTATCCCCTCGGCCTTCCCATCTCTAAATAGGGTGACTCGACAGCCCGCCTCCCTGAGCCAGGAACAGCCTTGGAAGCAGATAGCGCGGACACGTCCTTATGGCCAAGGAGGATTCTGGCCCTCGCCGGAAGCCCAGCGACACAGGGTGGGTCCTCGGCGTCCATCCCCGAAGGGTCCTCGTTTTCAGCGGGAGGTTCTGAACAAGAGGCCTGGAGTCCTAACGTTCTGGGCTTCCAGGCCCGAAGACACTCCAGTGAAAACCTGACAGGCCACAGGCAGGATGCCCCTGCCCACCCACACATTAAAGGGGCACCATAAGATGTGTGTAAATGGAATTAGCTCCCCCTCATTCATTCTTCCAGGAATGTCACCCACCTAACTTAGAATTAAGTGGGGAGGGCAGGCAGCTGGGTAGCTCAGTGGATGGAGAGCCAGACCTAGAGACAGGAGGTCCTGGGTTCAAATCCGGCCTCAGACACTTCCTGGCTGTGTGACCCTGGGCAAGTCACTTGACCCCCACTGCCTACCCTTACCAGTCTTCCACCAAGGAGCCAATACACAGAAGTTAAGGGTTTAAAAAAAAAAAAAAAAAAGAGTGGGGAGGGGGAGGTCTGTGAGCCACATATGCTAGTGACAAATCAAAGCCACGTGGCTGCCCCCTGGGCACCCCGAAACAGGGCTGAAGCTGCCATTTGTCCACGTGAAACTGGAGGTGGACGCAGGAAGTGACGGAAGCTGCTGCCTTTTAAATAGGATGGTAACTTCCTGTGAGGGGCTTTTGGGGCTTTGAACTTGGTGTGGAAGGAGCTCAGGGGAGCCCTCAGACGGCCCCCCTCTGAACTGTCACGTGGGTAAGTCAGGCTGACTCTCCTTCTCTTCTCTTGGCGTTTCTGGAGGCTCCAGCCTCAGGGAGGCCTCTCTTGCCTCCCTTCTTAGAGGAGGCCTCGTGGCTAGAAGCCTGTTTGATTCACCTCCGTGTCCCCTCTGCTGGGGCCTCTGGGCCTCCCTGGCTCGGGTCTCCGGTCCAGGCCGGAGTTTCTCTCTCTCATTTTCCCACCTTCAACCTTCCTAATTGGAAATAAACCACCATATAAAAGTCATCCTGACTTGGGCGTCTCTTTTGGAATCGAGTCATCGCTCCCTGGAGACCAAACTCTGATATCCAATCTGACCATCATCTTCCCCTTCTCCCCTTTTACGGATGCCCGAGAAGATGTAGAGGCACGTGGAGGCCCGAGGGTGGGAGGTCAGGACTTCTGGCCTTCTCTGGCTCTTCAAACCTCACCTTCACCTTTTATGAAAGAAAACGGGAGGGACGGAGCCTGCCACTGTCTTTTCCCGTGGAGACAGCGGGAGGCCCCCTTCCTCCTCTCCCACTGGCCTTCCAAAGACTGCTGGCCGAAGAGGTCAGGGAGGCCTCTAACACGGCAAAGACTCCTGAGAAAGCCAGACACTCTGAACAAGGCCTTCGAGGCTCTGTTGGTTGGGGAAGGGACCAGCCAGGTCCATGCTGGGCCTAACGCACCAGGATCCTGGGTTCCTTTCACACTCCTTGGTTCATTCAAACGGAAGGAAAGCTAGCCGAGAGACATGGCGCTGCACCCCCCAAAGAGAGACAGACAGAGCCCTCTGGGGCTGGCCTGGGGCTCACCTGGCCAGAGAGCGCTTCCTGGTCTCCTTGGCCCGAACCTTCCTCAGGAGGTCTTCCAGCCTTCCTGACTCTTCAAAGTGAACCCCGAGGTCCTCGCCCTCGGCTGGGGTGATGAGGTCCCTGTAGAACAAGGAAACGTCAAACCCCCCGGGCTTCTTCAGGTTCATGAGATCGAGGAAGATACCTGGTGCCAGAGCAGAAGGAGGCAAATGGGCACATTAGTGGCGGTCACTGGACCCCGCTCCTGCCCCCAAACTCAGCACTGCCTGGTGTCTAAACCCCGACCTTCCCTCCTGAAACTGGTCCTATGCAGCAGAGCCCCAAAGGCCAGAGCTGAGCCTGGGCCCTGTCCGCTGGCCTCCCTAGCTGCCCCAACAAACAAGTGCTGAATGAATCTATTTATTTTTTTTAAACTCTCCCCTTCTGGCTCAGAATCAATACTGTATACAGTTCCAAGGTAGAAGAATGGGCAATGGGTTAGGTGACTTGTCCAGGGTCACCTGGCTAGTAAGTGTCTGAGGCCAGATTGGAGCCCAGGTTTAAAGGGGGAGAGGTCTGAAAGCCAGCCCATCCTGAGTGAATCTTCCCTGCCTGCAGGATAGGACTAATGGAGGAGACCAGAAACTCATGGAAAGCAAAGAGAGTTCCCATTTTTTGCCTTTTTAACCCCAGAACAGAGCTCAATGTCTCCCATCCAGCTGGTGCTTCATAAATGCAGACAATCTTCAAACTCGACACCCCTGAAATGCAGGATTTCCCCTCCCTCTCTCTCAAGCACAGAAACAAATGCCCCAACGTTGGTCCAGCCCCCCATGGGGGTTCCCCCCAGGTCTCCTAGCTCTCGGACCCTCAGTGGGTCTCTCCGGGACGGCGGAGCACCACCCACCTGTGTCACGGAGATCACTGGCTTTGGTTCTGGCCCGACTGGCTTTGGCACTGTCATTGCCGTGGGGGTCGTCCTCATTGGTGAACAGCATGATTCGCTTGTGGCTCATTTTGAGCCGGACCCCGCTGAAGAGGTTGGCGCAGACCCACAGGGCCTCGCTCAGGGAATAGTCTAGGCCGTGGCCAATCAGCTCCTGGAAATTTTTCTCTCCTTGTTCTCCCTTAAACCGGTCAAGTTCAAGTATTCTTTTCGCACCTACGTAGGGAGCCCCAAGGAAAGGATGGTCAGAAAGATGGCGGGCCGGGGCAGTGCCCGAGAGGAGAGCCCTGGCCAAACGCGAGTACCTGGGCTATCCAGCTCATGGAGGACGTAGACGTTTCTGAAGTTCACCGAGTTCTTGGCTCTGTCCGTCCCGTAGAAGACCACGGCCAAGAGGTCTCGGTCGCTGCTAATGATCTTGCTGCTGTATACACTCTGGATGCACTGGGGAGAGGCACGGCCAGGTCAGGAAGGACTCTAAGCATTCGTCAGGCCCCTACCACGTGCAAAGCCCAGAGAAAAGCACGGAGGCCGCGAGACAGCAGCAAAACGGAGACTGATTCGGAGGAAGAATCTCCCTTCCTAGGCATCGCTGGGGCGCCGCTCAGCGGGGAGACACGTCTCTAGCCTATCCTGCTACGTCAGCCCGAGATGCAGTCACTCAACCTTCATGGAGGAGCTCCAGGAGAAAGGGGGACCCACCATCTCCTCATCCCACTTGGGGCAACTCTCATTAAGGGATTTGGGACCTTCTTTACCTTAAATGGCTCTGGATAAGACGGAAAACCAAGAAAAGATGCTGGCGAACAAATCTGAGTATCCTGGACGAAATGTGTGTAGTAAGAGCCAAAAACCCCCAGGCTAAGCCCAAAGTCTCCTCCTGGGACACTTGGGTCTACTCTAATTGAAAAGGAAAGAAGGCCTCCTTCCCAGGAGATTCTAGCTCCGATGGTCACTACAGCTGCCTCTCTAGCCATGGCCCCGGTCCCAGATTCAGCCTTGATTTCGTTAGCTCCAAGAAGCTGTTTGAATCCAATGTGATCCTGCAGTCATGTACTAAGATGCTCGATGGGGGGAGGGAGAGAACCCTCTGAAAACCCTGAAGATGCCACACAAAGGCAGGCTGCTTTGTCATTAGCTAAACGGTGCCCAGGCCGGAGAGAGAACGAGAGGGCTTTGGGGGCCGCCCCATTTGGGGGGATGACCGCCATCGTGAGATTCGTGCCCTTCCATCATTTGCCTGGCCTCGGATCCATAAGCTCCTCCAGGCACCCAGGACACCAGAACCCTCTCATTCCTATCAGAATGGCAGTCTGTCTTTTGTAACCACCATTTCCTTTTGGTAAACGGAAAGCTGTAAACCACCCCATCCCCCAAGGGAACACACACATAGAATTGTCCTTCCCCTCCCCACCAAAAATGGGTCTTAAACGTCCCCCAAACCAACCTCGTCTAGATCAAGCTGGCTCCCCTCCATCTTTGGGTCTGCCCACAGAAAGCGTCACCCTATGTCACCCCACACAAAAGTTAAGTTTCTGGGAATGGAGGCAGGAGGAGTCTTTCAAGGTTGAACTTTCACAAGAGAAATCCAGCCTCAATGATGGCCTACGATATTACCATAAAAAGCAACTTCCAGGGGCAGCTAGGTGGCTCAGAGGGTAGAGAGCCAGGCCTAAGAAGGGGGTTCCAATCTGGCCTTAGGCACTTCCAGGCTGTGTGACCCTGGGCTAGTCACTCAACCCCGATTGCCCAACCCCTTACCAGTCTTCCACCTCGGAACCAATACACAGTATTGATTCTAAAAAGGAAAGTAAGAGTTAAAAAAAAATGCAACTTCCTCAAATTGATGATTCTCAGCCTCCAAAAACAAGTGGCTGTCCACAGAGCCCTGAAGGCGGTCTACCTGGAGGTCTGGAGGAAGGGCGGGTTTTCATGAAACCAACTTTTACTGGAGAGGCGCGACCCCCAAATGGAATCTTTCTTCCTGAACACCGCTGCCCAGCCCTCATCGCTCCAGGCCTTGGGACTGATACTTAGTATGGATTCTAAGGTGGAAGGGAGGAAGGAATGGGCACACACAGTTGCTGAGTTCTGTTACAGTGCTGGAGGGCCTCCCTGCCCAGCCACCAGCTTCCCCTGCTGATTGATCCCGAACAAAAAGCTTCGCCCTTAGCCCGCTTACTGCGCCTGCAGAGAAGGCTAGACGGCTGCCTGGCCCCAGACCTTGGAGCAGCAATCCAGCCCAAGAACCAAGTGAATGGGGCCCTTGTTCTTGCTGTCAGCATGTCCTTCTCGGGCCTTGGAGGCTGGGAAACCTACAAATAAATCTTTAGCAACGTCCAGAGAAGGCCATGAGAACAGGCACAACCTATCTGCAGCCAGCCAGATCCCTTGTTCTCCTCCTTTAGTCTCCCTTTTCTCCCCTCCACCAGTGATAACCCTCAGAGATCCAAAGCACAGCTTCTGAAGAGAATTCTGTTTCCTCATCCCCGCCTGAGAACCCTGAGAATCCAGGAAAACTGGCGAGATATTCAGAACAAGCACCTGAAGTGGGCACGCTCCTCCCTCAGGAAAGCAGCTGGGAAACCTGCAGCCTCCCAAACCTGATCTGCTGGGAAGGACATTCCAATGAGGATGCTTGTATGCCCTTCTGATGCAAACAGGAAAAATGGCCGATTGGCCAAGTGGATCATTTACTGAATGTAAAGGGACTCAACTTCCCAATAGAGAAGGGACCCGGAAGCATTAGAAAGAGACCCGAGCAACACGGTAGCCAAAAGACACACTGAGATGTTAACCTACTGAACCGACTCAAAAGGAAAGCAGCACAGATAGAGACTATCAAGCCAAAGCTCTGGCCAATGCAATAATGACCAACTGCAGAGGGCTCCTGACTATCCAGGGCCAGAACGTGGGGGGCCCCCCAGCAAACATATGGAGCCATTTTTCTTGACTACATTCATTTGTCACACGGGGAGGGAAGCGAGAATCTAGCAATAGGGTCACCCCTGAAAGGAAGGCTATTGAAGTTTAAAAAAAACAACAAACCACACCCAGTACTGAAATTCAGAAGTTAACCATCCAGGAAGACAGCTGGGAAAGCAAGGCATCAGGTTATCTTTTTTCCTCTAAGCAAGCCGGAGGTAACAAACTTGTGTTTTCACAAAGGATGCTGCTCCTTTTTGGATCTCCTTTAGAGATAGATGGACTTTTCTGGAGTGTGCGTGAAATACAAAACAAAACAAAAAGGCTGTCTCGGGCTACAGATAATACATTTTGCCAATTAAATCCAGCCCCCGTTTGCGAGCACAACCACTGGGAAGTTTCAGCTTCGTTGTATATAAAATGTGGCCTTACCTGGATGGTTAGATCAAAAGAAGTTCTTGGACCTTCATCCTGGGGCTCAAACATAGCTTTGGAGGCATCGACTAAGAAAATCAAACTGTCCCGGCCTGAATACTTATAGTTTCCTATAAAGGGAAAACATTTACAAGCAATTCAAGCTCCTAGTTCACAGGCTAAGGACTGAGCTGGTTACTTCTCCTTAACAAACCCCTTCTGAAGGGCTTAGGTTAGGGCCAGCAGAATTTGGGAATCACTTCCAGTCACCTGGTCCCATCTCCCTCATCATCTGCTCCTTCCAGCTCCAGCTTCCCTGGGGCTCTAATGGGCCTGGGCTCTTCCTCCTAGAACAAGGGGAAATCCGCCTCCCTGGGCCTGCCTGGCCAGAGAAACCCAAGGCAAGCCCTTCCTTTAGGGGCAACGAAGCTGGATCAGCCCCAGGCCCTGGATGCCTCTCTTCTCCGTGGGCACAAATGGAACACGGGCTCAGCGGATGCGTGCCAGTCCTGGGTTCCCATCTGGTCTCAGACACTTCCTAGCTGAGTGACCCTGAACAAGTCCCTTAATGCCCACTGCCTAGCACTTCTGCCTTGGAACCTGTGTGCTGGGAGAATTCCCGTTAGCTGGGACAGTTCCCGGGGAACATGTAGGCGGTGAAATTCATTTTAAAGGATGCCTCTTCTCGGAAGCCCTCCTGAATCTCAGAAGGGAATACTCCCAGCCCGTACCTTCCGTTTCGGCCCCCTCCTCCTGCTCCTCCTCCTCCTCCTCGGCTCCTTCGTGTTTGTAGTACGACTCCCACGCAGACATGGCCCACGGGATCCTTTCGGAGAGAAAAAAAGGAGCCGAGTTGCCTCGCCGGGAGGCCCGGGTGAGCTCTGCGGGGGCCAGGGCCGATCCACGCTCGCACGCACCCCCCTCCCTCTCTCTCACCCGGATCCACAGCGGGGTCCACAAGGGCAGGACTGCTGGCGTCCCGTAAAGGGGGACGTCCCCTCGCAGAAAAGCCTCCGCAGAAGCCCAGAGCCGGAACCGAGACGGGCCCCACCCCCAGCCCAGCCCAGCCCCGCGGAGCAGCAGGGACCCGCCCTCCGGAGGCTCTCTAGCCCCGGGGCAGCCCCTCAGGCGCTGGGAGACGTGGCGGGGGCGCACACCCTAGGAGGGAATTGCCCACTCTTACCTGGGGCGCTGGGACCAGAAAGGCAGGCGCAGAGCGGAGCTAGAAGCCGGCTGGAGCTTCCCTCAGTGCGCACGCGCCCACACGTGCAGCCTTCCTCCCCGCCCTCCCAGAGCCTGGGATGCAAACAAGTGACCCTCGACCGGAGGATGTCTGGGTGAGCGGGAACGTGGTGCACATGCGCAGAGGGTCAAGCCCGGCCCCTCTCCCTGGACAGCCCCAACCTGGCACGTTCTGCCCGAAGTCTTCCTCCGTGTCCTCGAGCTGGCAGTCCCCCAAGCCTGGAATCTCCACGTTTCTTCAAGGCTATTCCTACAGGAAACCTCTCCTGGCCGCCTCCTCCCCCGGAACATTGCTACTTTGTCTCTACTTTTTCTGAGCCAATCACATGCCAGCTGCAAGCGCTCCTCGAGGACGGCCGCGCCCCGCCCACCGCTACCGAGTTTGTAGCCCCGGAACCTAGGAGTCGCTTCTTATATAGGAAGCTAATAATGACCAAATGACTTAACTCAGAGACATGCATAAGTAGGAGGGGCACATAGACTCGACCAGCCTCACCTCAGCAGCACTGAGAATACAAAAATCTGTATTGAGGGAGGCACAGATATAGACTACATACCAGATATAATAGTAGCTGGAGAGAAGGGGGAAGACACTAACTAGCAACCTGGTTAGTTGTTTTCAGTCCTGTGTGACAATTCCCGATCTCATTTAGGGTTTTCCTAGAAAAGATCCTAGAGTCGTTTTTACCGGTTCCTTCAGCTCATTTGACAGATGAGGAAATTTAGCAACAGGATTAAGTGACTTGCCCAGGGTCACACAGCTAGTAAGTGTCTGAGGTTGGATTTGAACTCCTGCGCTACCTAAGCGCCCCACCTCCCTCTTATTCCAGTTTTGGTAGAGAAGGAAAAAAATTTCAACTTTATTCCTTCCTTGGCGCCAATCTCATCTAATCGAAAGCATCCGAGGCCGGAGGAACGTAAAGCACATGCGCAGAAAGTACTTTCGCAACTTTCGGGCAATTCAGGGGCCTAGCAGCAGGGAGAGAAAGTTTTGATATGCACATGCGCAAAACGATTCAAATACAGTACACACAGGCACGCAACCAGGCTCCGCCCCCACGTGGTTATTTTCTGGTTGGGCTGGGCGGTCGTGCACTTGCGCAGGCTGGTCCTCGGTCTCTCGTTTCCCGCCCCTCAGCTTCCCGACCCCGCCTCCTTGTTGTGGCTCAGGCGGAGTACGTGGAATTCCTTCTCCGGAGGCCCCACCCCCGCCCCCCAGACTGATACAATCAGAACCGAAGATGAGTTGGTAGTGGCAGACATGCGCTGTGCGAAGCCACAAGTTCTTCCCTCGGGGGAAGAGGTGTAGACCTTCCCTCTCTTCCTGGTCAGCAATCTTGCGGAGGATGGGCTGAAGGAGGTGTCGCACATGCGCAGCAGGTTCTCAGGAGGTCACCAGCGCGGTCCACTGAGTTGCTGGAGCGCGGTAGGCCCCGCCCCTCCGCCCCCGGGGCCGTGAGGTCATCGGCCGGGGGCGGGGCCCTCAACATGGGTGGAGTCGCGCACGCGCAGACGGACCCGGGCAGCGTCCCGCCCCCTCGGCCTTCTGTCACCTCACAGTCGGCGTTACCGGGGCGCGTGCGGCCCCGTGCGGCTGAGCAGCCCGCGCAGCGCAGCGTCGGCCCGTGTCTCCCGGCCCCCGACGCCGCCGGGCCTCTGCCCACCGCCCCGGTCGGTGCGTGCGGCACGGAAACGTCGAAGACGCCGCCGCTGCCCTCGGGGCCGCCGCCGGCGTCGATGGAGCCGACGAACCTGTACCCGGTGAAGCTGTACGTGTACGACCTGTCCAAGGGCCTGGCCCGGCGCCTGAGCCCCATCATGCTGGGTGAGCGCGCGGGACCCGGGGCGGAGGGGAGCACTGACCGAAGGAGTCTGACCTGGCTCCTGCTCTCTCCGGGAGCCCCGACCTTGGGGGCCCAGCCAAGCGCCCCGCTCAGGCGGTGACCTTGGGCTCGTGGGGGGGGTCCCCTTCTCCTGCGTGTTCCTGCCGAGAACCCCATCCCCCCACCCCACCCCGGCCCGGAGCCCGCGGTGGGGATGAAACAGGCAGGACACGGGCGTCTGCATGCGGCAAACCCCCGCTTCCCTCGGGCCGTAGTACCCCGGCCGGAGGGTTTGAAGGCGCCTGGGAAAGCCTTGTCCCCTTGAGCTTGGCCAAGGGACCCAGCCACAGTGGCCCGGACCAGGCTTCCAGCTGTGTGTGCGCGCCACTACGTTACCGACTGAACGCCTTGGGCCGGCCAGTTCGATTCTACACGTTCTGACAGCGTCTATGGACTGTGAGCTAGAGGCCCTGTGCTAGGTGGAGGCCGCGGGGGAGGGGGCCCCGAAATGGCTGTGAGCCCTCCCCAGGGCCCGGGTTCGGGAGCTTAGGGGAATCCCTTTGGGCCTGTTGGGGGAAGGCCCCCAAGGTGTTCGAAGGGAGGAAGGGATGCAGATGCAGATCCCGGCCCAGTCTGGTGGGGGAGGCTGATGGCTGCTGTGTTAGAAGAGAAATGAGGTTAGTTAGGAAGGGCGTTGGAAAATTAAACTATTTCTAATTAATTAACCCAGGAAACTGCCTCATTTCTAAAAAGGAAAGCCTAAATTCAGGCCAGACCCAAACCAAATGTAATGTGGTTTGACAAGCATTATTCAGAATTCTGTAGAACAAAGGTTTCTTGATCCATTTGTTTCAAGTCATTCTACATTTTGCCAGGGCCCCTGCCTTCCGGGGTCACTCTCCTCCACACCTTATTAACTTAAGGGGTTCAGCTACTCACTGTTTACTAATATCTGCCTTGCTGATTTGTAAATGCTTTTCATTGAGCTCAGGGGCCACGGTCAGAATCATAAAGTTGGCTCTATTGGCATTTCCGTAATATTTTTCAAGTTTAACTTAAGTCGAAGGAGATTTTGACTGCTAGAGGAAAAACACAGGAAGTGTGCGAGTCACAAATCTAAACCGAAAACTTACTAGTCACGGAGGGAGGTGCCTAGTCCCAGGTCGCTGATGATTACTGTCAAGTTATAAAAAATAAACAAAGACTTTGGACTGGAGCCCAGTGGTTTGTCCATTCATAATGAGAAGACACATTGATAGGTTTCCTAGATACACGGAAAAGGAACTGCTTTCAGCCTCACAAACTGGCCCTGGCCTCAAAGTGGGGATTCCCATCTTGGCCTCCCATTGGATCTCAGGTATTTTACAAGGCATTTTCTGCCCCCATTTCTTTATCCTGTCTGGGCCCAAGCTCTTCCATAAGACATAGAATTCCTAATGGAAGGAATTATAAAAGAGCTTTTAGAATTGAAGACTAGATGCATCTACTTGACTTTTCTGCCAGGCCTGACCCTATTAGATCCATATTCCATCCAGTTCTCCCTCTCCCCAGCATTGAGTAATTTCTCTTAGTAACCATTAGTGGTTTTGTCATTTTAAAACCATTTTTAATCCAGTTATATTTCTTATTCGTGCAGTTTTTCAAGCCAGAGCACTGCCTCTCTCCTATTTGACCCAATTGTCTTCTCACTGTCTGATTTAATTTCAGCACTGTTGGGAGCCAGGAGACATGGGTTTGAATCCTTGCTCTGTCTCTCAGTAGCTGTACAAGTAACCTCTCAACCTCCTCAGTTTTCTCATCCATAGAATGGCAAAAAACTACCATTATTACCAGCTTCCCAGGTTTATTGTGAAGAAAATCTTTTGTCAGCCTTAAAGGGCTGTAAAAATGTGAGTTACTCTGCCTTTCCTTTCCCTTGTCCAGTCTCTTTGATAACTAAATACTGGCTTTCTTTTCAAGAACGCAGGACCTATCTTGGCTAGAAGGGACTTCAGAGGCTATTTAGTCAACATACCTGTCCCTTGCCCCCCTCCATTTTATAGAAGGGGGAACTGAATCCCAGGGACATTTAAACAAAGTCACATAAATAATAAGTATCAAAAACAGAATTTGAACCCATGTCCTCTGACTCAAGAGAGCCAATGGTTTTTCTTTTCTAACCTGCATATTCCATTTGGTCAAGTGAAAAATGTTTCTGAAGTTAGCTATTGTTTTTCAGAGAGAAACAAATGCACCCATCATGCAAACTTAATATTCTCTTGTCTTATATTACCTTTGTCGTCGATCACTGCTGATTCCCAGTGACTTCCTCCCAGTTTTCCATTTTACATTTTGAGTAGCCCTAATATTTTTAGTCTGCCTTTCGTCCCCCATCCCTCCAAGGATTTTAGCTGCTCTTTCCTGCATCTCTCTATTCTGTTTCGGTGTAAAAACAGAATTGCAGTAAATAAGGTCACATTTTATGGTCTGCTCCTTCCCAGTGTGGTATAGACTCCCAACAAATGTGATTCTTTTTAGTTTTAAGATTTGGAGGGTATCCTTCCTCCACATCCATCACTAACTATGAAAATGCTCAAGCCTAAAGCTGAGCCTTCTTCTGCTTATACTTCTCTTAGGTGTAAACAGGTATCAAACCTCTCCTTTTCTTTGCATCCTTCTAAGACATACAAATGAGCTGTCCTTATTGTCCTTCAGTCCCTCCCCTCGGAGCTGCTTTCTCAATTTTGGAGTCCTCTTTTCGGCACAAGGAGCACAAATGGAGCATGGTTTTCTCAGGATAAGGGAAGCTTTGCCTCCCTCTGGTCCTTGCTAGTTGGGTCACAGATTGAACATGCTTGCCTGCTGCAAACAAGGGGGCATGTTCATATTTTCTGGCAAGCTCACTTCAAAACCATTTTGTGAGCCAAGGACATAGGAACGGATGTCGAGATGGGGCGATTTGTAGCCCAGTTCTATCTAAGAAATAGTTCTTGAGCTCCCATTGTGTGCTAGGTAGGCTTTGTTGGGGGGGGGGGAGGTGGTACCAGAGAGACTTTCCTCAGTGAAGTTTGTAATCTTCCGACAACTTGTCATGAAATGCCAGACTGTCAGCTCAAAGCACTAAGTGCCAGGAAGAGAAAGATGGGGCCACAGTGACCTTGTTATATATGATCCAGTTAAACCTGTTGAGACTTTTCTTCATGCTTTAACACTCATTATCAGGTTATATATTGGATTCCTTATCTGGGCTGTTTGGATTTTTATCTGACTTATGCATTTTCTTCATCTGCAAAATGGAGACAACATTAGCATCCACCCCAGCCCCCATTTGGGGGTTGTTTTGTTGCAAGGCATAATTTAATAAAAAGTTATTGGCCAACATTAATGATCTTGACTTAACATGTGATTCCCTCCAACACTACAAGAAGGAACTCACCAATGAATTATTTATTATGAAAATTCATTCCTCCACTGAAAAAGTCTTTGTCTTTTAGAGTTTTTAAAGTGGCAGAGGGCATAAAGCTTTTACCTTTTGAGAAAAAATAATAAACTGGAAGGGGATCCATTACAGATGGGGAAATTGAGGCCCAGATCTTGGCTGAGTCACTTTGACAAGGTCAGCTAGGCCAGGAGATCCATATCCATAGGAGTCCAGATGTGCCCAAAGGTCCTGTTTCATCCTTGCATTTTGATTGTGTGACATTCTCTCTCTTGTGCCAGAGTTAATCTGAATCACTGGCAGGGCCAAATTGAGGGAATCCCTGCTCTGACTGTGGCATTATTCCTTTTCATCTCAACTCTATTCACAGCTATGACTCAGGCCAAGGAACTAGGACTAACAGTAAGACAGGCATTGCCCATGTCATCTAGCCTGAGCCAGAATATTTAAGGGTTTCTGATGATTTTCCAGATTCAGTTTAATAAAGTAAACATTAAATGCAGGAGGAATGAATGGAGTAGTAACTGGTCCTTTGGGGCCCTGCTTCCAGAATCTTCCAGCCTGACTCGGGTCACACTGGAACTGCAAAGGACAACTGTCCTTAGACAGCCTTATCTTTCACATCTTCTCATAAATGTTGCCAGGAAAACAGTGCCAAGCCATATTGAAAACTAAATGCAAGCCTGGAAAAATTTCTGTTGTTTCCTCTCTAAATTCCACTAAGGATGAGAGTGTGTCCTTGTGCCACATCTTCAGTTAAACAGACCTCTGGTCACCAGAGCATGTTGGGTTTTGTTCCATCCCCAGGCCCCTTGTGTTTGCTGGCATACGTGAGAGTCAGAAGGCTGGCACAAGTGGGGAACAAGGAGAACCTGATAGGAAACTAAGGCAAAACCTCACTGTCTTAAAGAGCAGGATCCAGGCCAGGAATGACCTTGACTTCAGTCCATCAAGCTGAGTGCCCTGGACTTTCCCAAGTTACGAGAATAGCCAGAAATGCAGCCCTTCCCCACCCTGAGTGAAAGGAGGCTTTGTTTTACACAAAAACCTATGGAGCAGGAGAGGGCACCGTCACTGGGTCTTGGCGAAGAGACAGGACTAACCTAGCCAGACCAGCCTTGCTTGCCACTGGGTGTCTTAAGAACAAATTGGTTCTGTAGGGTTGGTACCAAAAGGTTGTCTTAATTTCTCTAATCTTCAGTTGTTCCCATAACATGTCAGTAAGTGGGCTCTTGTACCCACTGCAGAATTTTAGAGGGAGGACCTCAGAGTGATGGAAAATACACCTTCCCTTCCCCCATACCTTTTCACTGGCCTCCCATACATCCTCTGCAGAAAGGCTCCTTGGCATTGCAGGCATACCAGGAGAGCCGTGGGCTGGCTCTCTTGTTGCAGTTCTCATTGGCAGGGAGTGGCAGCCTACTCAGAAGCCACCATGTGCTTGTGGTCGCCCTTTGATGGTGCTAATACTGGTATGGCATCACAGGGTTGGCAAGGCATTTTACAAACATTCCACCTGATCCAACCATCCTGGGACAAGAGGTGAGTTTGATTATCATCACAGGGCTGAAATGACTTGACCCAAGGCCAGACAGCACTCCACTGTGGTGCCATGACTTGAATTCTTGGCCGCTGTTTTTACAACCTGCTCTTTGAGATTCCCTGAGGATTTGGTGCCTTTAATTGCGACCCTTGACGGGGTGCCTCGGGCCATCTCTTTTTTCCTTTTGTGCCTTTGCGTCATGTCCTCATGCAGGGATTGAGGCCAAATGGAGCGACTCCACTGTCCCAGCATGCTAGAGAAACTTTCCTAAATCTCTTCTCAGTCTTCATTCTCCTCAGGATGGCAACCCAGCTTAGTCAGATCTCCATAAGCTTTTTCATTAGTGTTCTCCCTTCCTCTGTTTCCTGTGGCTTTGGGAGGTAATAACAAATTTCCTCTTCTCCCATAAGGTGTAAAAAGAAAGTTGATTTCTTCACTGATGCTGCCCTTGGCAGCTACCATGACTCTCCACATGGCAGGGAGTCCTTATAAAGCATGGATGGGGGAAGTGGAGGCAGAGCTGACTTAAATGAACAAAGATGTGACTTCTGACCATCAAGGAAAAGAAAGCAGAGAGAGTGACAACTCACTGCATGAGCTACTCTGGTTCTCCACTAGCCTTTCGCCTCATCTAGAAATCTGAGGTCAGGGAACATCCTTTAGGCCCCAGGTGCCTGGTCACTAGAAATAAGGAAGGATAAAGTCTTCTGTCCAGCCTCACACTCACCTTCCTGCTGTTGTAGATCAGAATTGAGGGCGCCAGCATCCTACCCTCCCACATGCCCAACTCAGAAGTCATTCTTCAGTCCCCCTCGCCCCCATAAAGGAATCAGTTACCAGACCTGTTCAGTTCATGTCACCCCACTCTCAGGTTGCCCTTTCTTTCAGCCACAAGGCTCTATCCACTTAGTTCATCACCTTTTCCCAGGCGTTCACCACTCTTCTCCCTTTTTCGATCCAGCTGCCAAGTTTATTTTCCTAAAAGGCAGGGGTGACCGACAGTAAATCATTTCCCTGCTATAAAACCTCTTGCTTCAAGGACAAAAATCAGACTCTTCTTCACCTTGTCACATAACTTGTTTCTCTTTGCAGCCTTATTATTTATTGCACGTTACACCCTTTCAGCCACTCTCCATTCCAGCCAGACTGGTGTGCCCTCAGTCCTACTGTGCCCTGCAATGGACACACCATCTCTCCCACCTTGTTGCATTTCCATAAGCCACCTCCACACTCAGGATCTGGTTTCTCCCATCTCCATCTGCCAGAATCCTTAGACTTAGCTCCCAGGGGGCAGCTGGGTACCTCAGTGGATTGAGAACCAGGCCTAGAGACAGGAGGTCCTGGGTTCCAATCTGGCCTCAGACACTTCCCAGCTGGGTGACCCTGGGCAAGTCACTTGACCCCCATGGCCTACCCTTACCACTCTTCTGCCTTGGAGCCAATACACAGTATTGACTCCAAGATGGAAGGTGAGGGTTAAAAAAAAAGACTCAGCTCCTGCTCTAGACAAGCCTTCTCTGATACGTCAAACCTGCCAGGCACCTTTCCCCTCTTCTTCCTAAAATCACTTTTTGTATTCCCCTCCTCAAAAGAGTGAATGCTAGGAAATAGGCGGCACCATTCCAGTCTTATCTTTTGGTTCCACAGAGTGGGCATAGCCCTAGTTAGCCATACCCTATTATCTCATTTTAACAGCAAAAGGATGAAATGGAAATATTGCCCGAGCCCCTTTAGCTCAGTTGTTTAATTTTGTTCTCCTTTCTACTAAATCCTAAATTCAGCATTTGCCCTGTCTGCCTCTGTTACTTTGGGGCAGGCCTTTAGCCTTTTCCTCAAAAGAACCATAATGATAATGTACAAGTTAAGTCACTGAGGGAGAGTAATTTTAAAAATTCTATTTCTAGTTAAGTCTAATTCTGACTTTTTAATTTCTAAAGAAGAAAATCAGATTAGTCAAAACTTTTCAAAAGGAACAAAGATTTCCATGATAAATTTCACCGTTCACTTTGGAAGACAAATACTCATTTTTTCAAGGTTCTCTGCCATTTTCTGGAAGGCTCTTGGCCTTTGTCTGGAAGGAGACAGATTTCCCTTTTCCTAAAAGAGGAGATAGGTACATCAGATGTGTCTGTGAAGATTAGGGAAGACAGTCTTTAAGGCAGTAGCTGCAGAGATAAGCCAGGCCACAGGGCAGAACAGCCCACCTTTAAGTTTGGGGTACATTCATGGCAGTGCGTTTATTTAGAATTCCTTGTCGTGACCCACGATCGCTGTCCCCCTACTCACTGAACTGAAATTTCACATGCACCTGATAGGCTGAGCATTTTAACGAGATTAGCCCCTTTTTATAGACCTAGAATATATTCTAGTGAGTTTATTAACCAGACTCTCCTTGAATTTGTGGGGAGGGGAATCTTAGCAAATCGCAAACACAGGTCAGATTGACTGTGGGATTGGAGGGAGGGAGGAAGCCTTCTGGCCCATCCTTGAGACTGAAAGGGAGAGGCATACTGGTAATGTTAATGCATGAAGAGTTACAAAACTGGTCGTGCTTTTTGACCCAGCACTTCGCTTGCTAGGGCCTCATCATCAAAATATGCAAAGGAGGACGAAAAAGATCCGACTATAGAAGAACATTTGCAGGGGTGGTATTTGTAATTGCAGAAAAAGAACACAACCATTAAGCCTCAAAATCGGAGACTTTCCGACAAAGTAATGAATTCCAGTAGAAACGAATGGGGACGCTTCAATTAAGCAGCTCATTGCCAGGTCACCCAAACCACCCACATGTTAAAGGCTGCAGCCAAACTTTGTTACCTGGCTGACAGTCGAGGGTGATACGGCAAGGGTGTGGTGTGTGATTTTAGTTCTTACCCTTTTTGCACCTTACTGGATTCTTTGTTTCAGTGGACTTTGACTATTAGGAAATCCATGAGGCCCTGGCCCAAGTCTCTAAATTACGAATGCCATCTTCTTTTCACAGGTAAACAGCTGGAAGGCATCTGGTGAGTTGAACTGATTTTCAGTCTTAACTGGGTTAATTGGTTTAAGGGCCAGGGAATAAAGACCCTGTAGTCTCCAGACCGTTTCTGGCTCCTTTCTAACTTGAAACCTAGGCCCACTTTTCATTTATTTTAAACTTTCAAGATGTAAGAGTTGACTGCATTCAGAGAAACAGTATGGTATTATGGGAATACCACTACGTGGCCTTACATGGCCTTGCAAATCAGGGGACCTGAATTCTAGTCCTGCTTTTGTCTTTTGCTAACTGTGAGCATGGGCAATTCTCTTCACCACTCAAGGCTTCAGATCCCTCATCTTTACGTTCATGTCCAATGCTGATATTCTGTGAATTTAGTTTAAGTGGGCAGAGGGGACTTATGCCCACCAATTGCCTACCAACCACTCAGCCTTCCGACCTCATATCTCTGTTTTATACCTACTGTCTGCCTGCTAAATGTTGTAAGCTGGGCACCCCAAGGAAATGAGTTGAGTGGGACCACTTCAGTTTGGGTTCCATATTAGAATGACCATTATTATGGATCCCAGTGCATGAGCAGGCACTTTTCCATGGAATAGATTCATAGGCAGTCTTGTTTGGCCCTCCTTTTTCCAAAGCTGACTCAAGGTAGCTGGAAAGGTCCAAGGGTATCATCAGAAGGCTCCCCAAGCCAGCCTCCCAATCCCAGTCTCCCCACTTTAGTGTGGAAGTAGTTTGTTTTGGTTGAGTGTTGAGATTACCATGCTGCTTTGCAGGCTTCTATTCCAGAAGATGATCTGGGAGTGACTTGAGGATTAGGGCTCCTCCCGTCTCCCTTCCCCATTTTGTGAATTTTAACCAAACTGTTTCTATCTGGGAAGGGTAGGCAGGTAGATTCCCTCATTAAACCCATGAGTTTCATCTCCAGATTCCTGTGAATTTATGTTTCCTCCTTACCATTTCTTTCTTCTTCATGGCAGGCACACCTCCATAGTGGTTCACAAGGATGAATTCTTCTTCGGCAGTGGCGGCATTTCCAGCTGTCCCCCTGTAAGTACTTCCTTTCTCAGACCCTTTCCTTTGCTGCCTCTGATCCTATGAGATTCCTGCAGGAACATGGATTGGTGGGTTACTCATTAGATCCCTACCAGTGCCATTTATGTTTTAAAAACTATTTCTGAGGCTTTCTTGCACCACATCCCATGTTTCCCATCTCGGGGGGTCTTCTTGCCAGCCTGCCACAGTTTTGAGCACAGGCCCTACTTATTGGGAGATCTTCTCTGGATGACATATGGACAAGAATCAGACAGAACTAAAAGGTGTAGCTAAACTACAGGCTTCCCTGGTGGGAGGCAGGGGGTGGAGGGTAACCTCATCAGTGGGACCATGGGACTCCACTGGAGACCGTTTTGTTCCGCCGTCACTCTTGATTGTTTCCCCCCTTGGCACTCTGAACTAAGCAGAAGAGGGACCCTTGTGCCTGAGCTTTGGCCACCTACTGCTACGGGGATTGATCAGTGTTTCCCAGCTAGTCAACCATGGGGCCAACCCTTGCAGATCAGAAGTAATAATAATAATAATAACCTGGTTGGCCATTTTACCAAGTTTTTGCTGCTTGAATCTCCAAAGGAGAAATGGCATGTGTTTTTGTGGGTATACATGGCAATGGAGAAACGAATTGATCAATATAAACGCCTTCCAGGTGCCCTCGGCCCTCTGTTTATGAATCAGGTCAGGGACCCCGGGACTACACACAGCTGCCTCATAGATTACACAGACAAGAATCTTAGATTAGAAAGCAGTCTGGTGGATATCGGGTTTAGACCATCATCACATCCTATACTACCTACCATGATCTACAGATAATCGACCACAGGAGAAGGAAAGGAGAGACTTTTCGCCACTCTGGCCCGGGGAAAATTCTTGACGAGAAGTAGGAACAATCCCAAAAGATCAGCTGGATGGTTTTGATGGCATAAAACTAAAAAACTTTGGCACAAGCATGATCCATGCAGTTAGAAGTAAAACAAGGAAGAGATGGGGAGCAGATGGATACAAATAAGTAAGAATACAAACCGTTCCCTCATAGACATGGCAGCTCTCAACAGCCCTAGGAAATAATGAGAAAGCCTGCAGCAGGCGCCTGCTAGGAGTCACACACTAAGAAGATGCCACCCTGAAAACCACCCCGTCTGCAGTTGTATTGGGCACTTTGTTGGTCACTGGTGTTGTAGGACAAGTTATAAGGTAGAGATATAAATAGATAGACAGCACAAGGCAGAGAGCTGGCTGGCTGACATGGACATTCTGGCTGGATCAGCGTGGCTGCTAGGGCTTTTAGGAGACAAGGGGATTTCTCCCTCCACAGGAGATACTGGTCCAAGCTGAGTCCTTGATGGTGCAGGTAACAGGAACAACTTCTTGGTCAGCCAGCAAATCCACAAACCGAGGTAACAGACACTCTGTAACTGGTCCACCCAGTTACAATGACGTGTCCCTCCCTCAGTCGAGGCATTCAGTTGTCACCCAGAATCTCCAAAGTTTCCCAGCTCCCAAGCTCCTTCCTCAGCCCTTGGCCGTTCCAAAACTCTTTCTTTAAAACCCTGCTGTTGCATTCTACTAAGAGTGTCCGAGTCAGCCAGCCAGCTCTGCCTTCTGCCCTCTCTCTATTTGTATACCTACCTTATAACTTTTCCTATAACACTGGGTGGGCAGGGAGGGGAAGGAGGACGGGTTGTCCCTAAGACACATAGATGAGGCTGTCGGTGCCCCACTGTGTGTGCAGGCCCTTTGACCAATGATGCCGCTAGTCATTGGCAGCTTCCCTCAGAGAAGTCAAAGGCAGGCAGTCAAGACCCGAGGCTGCCAGAGCATTGATGGCAAGACTTTTTGTCGTGTGGCCGGTGGCCTTCCACTAGGGATGGCCGAACAAGTCATAGCAGATGAACAAAATGAGCTGGTACAGCATTGTTACAAATGGTGACCGAGAGATTCAGAGAAACATGCAGATGCCCGTGTGATTGGATAGAAGTACGTAGAGCCGGGGCAACAGTTTTCCCAGGGACCGCAGAAGGAACTTTGGGAGGCCTCAGAACTGGACGGTTCGGTGCCACGGTTTCTGGAGGTGCAGAGAGAGATGGGCTGGCGACTTGGTTTGCTTTGCCCGTGTTATAAGGGAGAGCTGCTGGGGGTGGGGCCAGGGTTGGTGGGCAGTGATAATCACGCCCCCAAAGTGCCACAAATGAAACATTTGAAAACTCTCCAGTGGAGAGTGGAAGTAAGTTCAGGGTGGGACAGGCACAAGCAGAGAAGTAAGTCACTGTCATCTGTCAAGCTGTCTCCATGACAGACATTCCCAGCTTAGTAGGCAGGCTTTCTCCTTTGTATAATGAAACATTCCTGTTTAATATAATATATATTATTTATGTTCTCTATAATATAATAAATATTACATTAAACAATAAAAAAAGAGTTTAAAGAAAAAGAAGCCTCCTCGCTAGCCTAAGTACCCAGCCAAAAAGAGGCAGGTTTTCAGTCCTGAAGATGTCCTCTGAGCCCCACAATGCTTGGCGATGGTCAGCTTTGTATAACTGGAGTGACCGGGCCCACAAAAGGAAACTGAAACTCCTGATCCAGCTGAGAGGTTTTAAAAGCTGCTGAGGGAGTTGTTGTTGCTCGAGTGTGCGCTGTCAGAAGCCTGGGTTCACATCCCAGCTCTCCTGCTTTCTGCTTAAACCCCCCTGGGGGCCTCAGGCTCCTCTGTGTGGTTAGAGGCTAGGATGACCCTTTCCAGCTCCCAATAGAGGGTCTTAATGGTTCCACCTCTCGAGATTCGGTAGAAATTCTCAGCAGTTGGTGATTGCCCTAATATGGTTGGCTTGCCCTTGCAGGGAGGGACACTGCTTGGGCCCCCAGACACTGTGGTTGAAGTAGGAAGCACTGAAGTGACTGAAGAAATCTTCCTGGAATACCTGTCCTCCCTGGGGGAGTCCCTGTTCCGGTGAGTAGTGGACAGCCCTGGAGACATCATCTCCTGCCTGCAAAAGGAGCATTAGGCTGGGGTGGGAGAGGGAAGGCCCCTGAGGGGGCACAGTCCCAGCTTTCCCATCCTCATACCACAATTACCAGGGAGTTCACGAAGGGAGGAAGGCAGCCCAGGGAAGCCCCAGGGCTCCCTATTTGCAGACCACTCCAATGGAAGGGGTTTTGATGCACATAGTGTCATGCTCAGTGTTATAGAAGAAAATGCATTCTTCTTACAAAAACCCTATTCCCATTACCGGAGTCCAGAAAGGATGTCTAGTCCAACCTGGTTTTACAGAGAAGGAAATCAAATCTCCGAGAGAGGTGATTTGCCCATGGTCACACAGGTTGTGAGAATTGGAGACAGGATTAGAACTCAGGGCTTCTGGTTAGGGCCAAGGCGCTTTCCCTTGTGTCAGGCTGGCTCCCTTCAGTTATTGACATTTCTCTAGCGCCTTTGAGGGTTTACAAAACACTCGGATCTACTCTGAAACCTCTGGGATTGAGTCCTGCGAATGTCACCATGCCCATTCTACAGAGGCCCATGTTGAGTCAGTCATGCTCCTGGGCACATGAGAAGCCCATCCACCCTCACCGCCTTTTAGCAAGTGTTCCATTTTGGGGGGTGCTCACGGCTCCTGTCTCCTCCTTTCTGTGGACAGAGGCGAGGCCTATAATCTCTTTGAGCACAACTGTAACACATTCAGCAACGAAGTGGCCCAGTTCCTGACAGGGAAGAAGATTCCCTCCTACATCACTGACCTTCCGTCTGAAGTCCTCTCCACGTGAGTGCTGCCCCTCCTCCCCCAAATCATCGGGGCCCTCCCTGGTGGCCATCTGTTCCCCACTGTGTGGTGGGTGCCCCAGAGTCAAGGTGCTTGGCTCCCCCTGACCAGGCAGGATGGAAGAGGGGAAGCAGCGGCCGGAAGCCCCGTCGCTACCTGCTCGGCATCCCTTGAGGCCCCCCCACCCCTCCCCTGGCAGTGTCTCTGGGTCTGCCTGTTTGGGGTGGGCTTTGGAGCCCCTGGGCTAGAACGAAGGCAGGTCCAGAATGCCCCGGTTAGACCTCATTCTTGTTGGTGCTTCTTGACAGTCCTCAGAGCCTACTTTTGTATTTCTCTGGGAGCAGTGTGTGGGAAGGGGCCCATGGCCGGAGCCCCTTCTGAAGCTTTGCCCTAGTTCCCTGCACTGTCCCAGCCCAGTCCCAGCTCCCGTGGCTCCAGGGCTTCCTTCCCAAATGCCTGGTGAGGCGGGAGGGGCCGGCATCATCCCATTGTACAGATGAGGGTACTTGAGGCCTCGAGAGCTGCCATGACTTGCTCAGCGGTAATCAGTGGTGGAGGCCTTAAAGTCTTCTGACTGTGAATCCAGGATTCTTGGCCCAGCACTGCAGTGTGGCTGGCCTCTGAGACCAGTCCAGAGATGGGGTAGAGAAGGGCTGACCACAGAGAGGAGGGAGGCCCTCGATGAGCTTAGAGAAGATGCTTGTGCCCAGGAAGACAGGGATGTCCCAGATGCGTAAAACATGCCTTTTGGAGGAGGCATCAGATCACTTTGGGGGGGAGCAGCAGGGACAGTGGCTGGATCAGGAGACAGATGTCTGAGAGCCAAGAACAGATGAGAAAGCAAGTGTGTGAGTGTCCAGACAGCGTGAGGTGTCCACCTCGGAGGAGCCTACAGGCCTTCTGGGCCTTCCCTCCATCAGGCCTGGCCGACTCAGGCGCCCACCGCCATTTGCCTGTTGGACTTCCCCTTGGGTCACCCGGGACACAGGTCAGATGGAGCCCTGAGCAGCCAGCCATGTTTAAGACCAACCCCAGTGGCTTCTTCCTTCCCAGGGCTCACCCCTAGATTCTAATGCCAGGAGAGGCCCTCAGAACCCTGTTGGGCAGGATCTGGAGTGTAGGGCAGACGTCTGGAAGTCAGTGCTGTTCTCAGTTACCCCGATGTGCCAAGTTCTCTGCCTGTGTGTTTGCGTGAGGACGGGCTGGGCTGTGGGGCTCTCCCTGTCCTGCTTCCAAGGACCCTCTCAAGGCCCTGGAGCAGTTTTCAGACGCACTTGTTCTCTGAGGAGTCACGCTGAGTCAGGAAATTTTGAGAATGTGAGTGGCTTCTCTTGGTGGGCTGGTGTCTCAGAGCCAGCTCTGAAAGATTCCAAAGGGACACTTGAGTTCCTTGATGGAGAATCTCCCAGGGAGCGGGCCAGGCCCTTGAGGAAGTGGGCTTCCGAGAGCACGGCCAGTCCCTGTGTGGCCTGATCCAGACCGAGGTCCAGGCAGCCTCCAGTGAGCGCTTTTTGGGGTGGGGAGCTTCCAGTTGTGCTCAAAGTCCCGAGCCTTGGAAGTAGAGTGATTTCCAAGAACAAGTCCGGGGGGCCCCGAGGCCCAGGGGCTGGCCAGAATTGCTAGGGAAGCAGGTGATGGAGTCATCTCTGCCTTTCCACCAGAGCAAAGAGTGTTGTGGCTGAGCGGCCTCTTCCCCCTCTCCTGTCTTCTCCCACAGGCCCTTCGGACAGGCTCTGAGGCCCCTCTTGGACTCTATCCAGATCCAGCCCCCTGGTGGGAACACCTTTGGCAGACCCAATGGCCAGAGCTAACAGGCCTAGAAGGGGAGTACCTCGCCTTGCCGCCTCGACTCACCAGGGCTTTTCCTTTTTAAAAAAACAAACCCTACCAGATTTCTATTTTATAATTTTACATCAGAGCTAACAACCAGGGGACGGCTTTTTAAATTTCCCAGGGAAGGAGATCATCGGGCTGCATGTAGGACAATGCTGCTAAAACCAGAACAAAATGCCATCCCTTCTAACAGTATTATACTAATTTATTAAGGCTGTCTTGTCTGTGAGTTCACTTTTGACGCTGTTTGCTAAGCGTCCCCCACTCCGCAGAAGGGGGAGGCTGCGGAACCAGGAAAAGGCGGGGCTGCTCAGGGGCAGGCCAGGCTTCCAGGCAGGGGGAGAGGCGGCCGGGGGCTCCCAGCCACGGGGGAGGCCGGATGGAGGGGCAGGAGTCAGGAAGGAAGGAGACAGGACACGGTGTGTAGAGCCGGTGCCCTCGCCTCATCCAGTCGCCAGTGCTAGTTAGCGCAGCCTTGATGACCCATCCCCCAGCACGTAGCAGCCCCCGGGCAGCAGCGGGGGGAGTGGGGAGAGTGCTCCCCGGGATCCCAAGAGGAGAAACGAAGCGCAGCCAGGATGGCTGGGCGCTGTGTGTCTGATAGGAATGCTCCCACTGTCCCAAAAGCATCTGGGAGACACACTTTGGTTTCTTCCCGTTCTGAAGCTGGCTTTAGGGGAGGTGGAGGGAGCCCCACATCTCAGTGCTGGGAGGAAGAGTCTGAAGGATTCTCTGAGAGACTTTCAAGTTCCCCTTCCCTCTGGCCGAGCCACCTGCTGCCCCTCTGACCAGACTAATGTTAGCGGTGCCAGGGCTCAGATGGCCTCTCCTCTCTGGTTCTTGGCTCCAGCCAGCCCGCACAGTTTAGTATTCCCAGTAGCTCATTGAGGGGAAACGATGCTTAGGAAGCTTCCAGCCTCTTGGGCGTTCTGTGTGGGATAGCTGGGTATGAAGACTTAGGGTTCTGCCCAGTCACGGGCCTGGCATTGGTGAGCAGGGGCAGGAAGGAGGGCCTTCGTCAACATTGACCGTAGGGCATCAGTGTAGGCTGAAGAGAGCAGGGGTCAAGGGTTGGGGACCCATCCAGCCCTCCTCAGCATCACAGGATCACGGCCTCCCCACTGGGCTGCAGCGTCCCCTGCCAATGCTTGGAAGCACTGGACATCTTTTGGCCCCCAGGTGAGGGTGGGGGAATGGGTCCTCTTGGGCTCTGCCCAAGGGCCAGCTGGAAGAATTCAGCGTGTGCTTTTATGGGCTGCACTCAAGATGGACAGAAAAGCAAATTGCGAGCTTGGGGGTAGGTGCGGACAGGAGAAGCTACATGGGGCTGCAGTTGGGTCAAAAAAAATGTTTTTCTTCTTTTCTTTCCGTCCTGCCCCCTCCACTGAAAAAGAAAAACAAAGTCCCCAACCGTTAAGCGTCATTGAGCAGAACCAATCCCTGTGTTGTCCGTGTCCAAACGTGTACCTGGAGTCCGTCTCTGGCCCAAGGGGCAGCTTGTTTTTGTGCGCCTTGATGGGTAACTGAGTGTCCATTGAATTCAAGAAGCTCAGGCGCTGGGTCATACTGCCCCCTGCTCAGACAGGTGCCTCGATTGACCCCAAACTCAGGAGCTGCCCACAGCCCACGAGGCTCCGTAGGGCTTGAGGGTGGAGAGCCCTGGGCCGGGCAACGGCAGATGTGCCTCCAGTAGTGGGGGGTGGCGTGGTGGTTACTCGCACCTTCCCCCTTCCTGAAATGAAGCCTGTGTTCTTGCATATCCCTTTTCCCCTCTAATAAGCCAAGTTAGCATCTGGATCTGGGATGGAGGTGTTTGCTGGTTGATCTGTTTTCTATAATGCAATAAACTTGGGTCTACCACCCACTCACTCTGTGTCCTGTTTGGCTCACACTTCTAAAGGGGGTGGTGGGAAGGGGAGCAGGCCCCACACTTGCCCAGCGGAGGGAAGAGGAGCGGGCACCGTGCTTACCCAACAGGAGAAAGAGGAGCAGGCCCTGTGGTTGTCCAGTGGGGGGCCCCATGGTGTCCAACAGTTTCCGACACAGGTATCTGGGTTAGCCCCCAAAGTGCCCGTTTGCTGGGGTTGGGGGCAGGAGTATGGGTGTAGACAATAGAGAAGCTCTTCTCTCAGTCTAGTTCCTGTACCTCCCCCTTTGCCTCAGTTTCCTTGGGTGCACTAGATCCTTTCATGTGGGGAGAGAGGCAGGGAAAGGATACCCATTTATAGAGCCCCTGCTATGTGCCAGGACTGTGCTAATAATTACAAATATCTCGTTTGATCCCTTCCAACCATCTGAAATGCTCCAAGTCACCCGTGAGAAAAGCAAAACTGACCGACCCTGAGGCTTCGCAAATTGTCAGAGACAACCAAAATGGGGCCAGGAGAGGACAGACACTAATGCACCCGCTGTTGCTGGAGCTGAGAAGCTGTGTGACCATTTTGGAAAGCAATGAGGCATCGTGCTGTGTATAATAATAAATGTGCTAACATCTCCTGCCTCCTCTTCTGCATTAAAACCTTTTCCCAGACGTCCTGTGTCCTCTCTCCCCTCCTTGCCTCGTGAATCCCTCCTCCCCATTTCACCCTGGAGAAAAAAGCGGGGCGCCCTTTTGATTGTCCATAAAGTGCAATGTCTGTGCCTTTTGACCCAGCAGTTCTGCTAGTTTGCATCTATCCCAGGGATAAGGAGCACATTTAGAGCCGGTTTTTTTGGTTAGTGGCAAAGGGCAGGAGACAAAGACGCCCATCGATTAAGGAATGGTCAGATACTTTGTGCTATGTGAGTGGCATGGAAAGAATGGCAGATTCATGGCAACATTGACGTGATCTGAGTGAGCTTAGAATGAAGAAATCAACAGGCGAGGATCACGGTGACAAGGATGGAAAGAACAGCCATCCCACATCTCAAAGGATCCAAGGGCTGCCAGGGCCCGAAAGAAGAGCTCTGAGCCCCCAGCCAGCTCCTTCCTCCAATCGTGGGAAGCCACCACTGAAGAACATTGCACATCATTTTGCTTTTTTGATATATTGATTGGGTTTGCCAATTTGCTTTTTTTATTACTTTTTTAAAGATCCTTTGTTCTGTGGAATGGCATGATGGGATACTGTGATGTAAAAACCCAAAGGATCGATTTGTTTTTTTAAAATGTTAGCTCTCTAGCATAAGCAGCCTAGAAGAACAGAGGACATATTGCCTACCCATCAGATTTATGGATAGGAGAACAACTAATGAGCCAATGAGGTGAAAGGTTTGCAAAATGTGAAATGGATAATTTTTGATTACGTTAAATTGAGAAGTTTTTGTATAAATAAAACAGATGTTGCCAAGAATAGGAGGAAAGCTGAAAACTGATTGGGGGGAGGTTTTTATATTCAGCTTCTTAGATAGAGGGAGATCTCATATCTAAAATATAGAGAGAACTTTGTCAAATGTATAAGAATGAAAAATGGGCAAAAGATAGGAATGGACAATTTTTAGATGAAGACGTCCAAGCCATAGATAACTCATTACTGGTTAGAGAAGTGCAAACCAAAACAGCTGTGAGATATCACCTCACACCCATCAGACTGGCGAAAATGGCAAATGTTGGAAGGGATGTGGGAAAATGGGAACACTAATACATTGTTGGTGGAGCTGTGAACTGCTTGGGAGAACAATTTTGAATTACTCCCAGAGAGTTCTGAAACTGCACTATTGCTGGGTCTCTTTCCACCGAGATCGGGGAAAGGAAAAGAATCTATATGTTCCAAACTCTATACCATCGATTGGAGGATGGCTAAACAAATCGCGCTGTGTGGTTGGTGAGGGAACACTACTACTCTGTCAGAAGTGACAAGCAGGCCGATTTGAATAAAACTTGAAAAGAAAAAGCAGTCCTTTACCACCAGTAGCCTATGGCATCTGACTTTCCAGAAGAGGGTCGGGCTGCAGGGACCATAATGGCCACTGGGTGGTGACATGGGCCCATCTTGAAAGGTGCCATACTGGAAGAAAGTCCAGGAATGGGACCGAGGTGCCCCTTTTTTCTCCAGAGTAACATGGAGAGGAGGGGAGAGAGGAAAGGGAGGACAGAACACAGCATGGCTGGGGAAAGGACACAGAGACAGAAGGATGAGTGGCGCCCAGGCCTGGGCACTCGATTGGAGAGTCAGGAGTCCAGGGTCTGGCCCAACTCTGTCCCTCGGCAGCCGGTGGACCCCAGTGGGAGGCTCACTCTGATCTCTTGGGCCTTTCTTCCCTAACAGATAGGGGGCAGAAGGCCCCGGGTTCCTGGTGTTGATAGCCCATGATCCCTCCATCCTTCACCCGGGAAGTGGCTGCCCAGGAGCATCCTCCGGTTTATGGGGAAGCCTCTAACTCTGGGAGCTCCTTTAGTAGCTTATTTCCATCCAGGAGCCTTATTCGCAGAGCCCAGCCGTCAACAGTGGACATTCCAGGCCCAGCACGGACTCTGGGGGCGGGAGGGGGCCTGGGAGAGCTGGTCCAACAACCGCCCTCCTTTTTCAGGTGGATAAACTGAGGTCACACAGCCTGTTCATGGTGGAACAAGGACCCGACCTCCGGCTCCCTGACTCCCAGGGCAGTTCTGAGAGCCTGTGAGCAAAGCCCCAGAGGTCTCAGTGTCCACACTGGCCACCCTTACGCCGGCTCCCTGCCTGCATTCCTCAGCATTGCCCTAAGACAGGAAGACCCCCCCTGTCCCCCCCACTGAGGGCTAATCTCGAGACCTACCTGCCCCATCTTTCTGGCCAAGGTAGAGCCGAGACATTGATTAAGCGCCTCCTGTGTGCCAGGCTCTGTACCAAACTCTGGGCAGGCAAAAAGAGGGAGATCATCCCTGCCCTTGGGGAGCTTACGATCTAACACGATCTAATGGGAGTCCTCGTTCTACCACCGTGCTTTCACCCGGACGGTTACGTTCTCTGCAGCCTGATAAATAAAGCTCGGACCTAATGCCACCTCCTGCAGGAAGCCCTCCCTCCTGGGCCCTCCCTGATGCACTGAGGTGTACGGTGTTCTCCCTCTGTTTCCCTGGTGCCTGCCTTGTTTACATTTTGCTCACTCCAGTCTCCCGCACACACATAATCCATATTCGTTGACTGAGTTGGACGCCCCATTCTTGTCCACAACAGTCTGGCTTGGAGGCCTCCTTTGGCTGTGAGGGGGCACGTAAAGCTAGCCAAGAGTGGGCCCTGCCTTCTGGGGGAGGCTTTCCAGGCCAGTTGGGGGAGGGGGCGTCACATACAATAAGAGACACAGAAGATGAGCCTGGGTACGTGCCCGAGGAGTTGGGAGCCCTCCTGAGTTCTAGGGAAGCCCTCTCTGGAGGAAGGCCTCGACTGACGGGGAGAAAAGGAGCAGCAGGAAGGACAGAAGCCTGATACGGAGGTGGGGGTGGGGGTGGCCAAGAGCCCAAAGACTATCCAGCCCCTTGGCCTTAGGTAAGATGAAGCCAGAGTCCAGAGAGGGCAGGTGATATGCCCAGTGTCCCTTGGCCAGCACATAATGGGGGATCGAGACCTCTGACATCCACCTCCAAACCCAGGGACCTCCCTGCCCCACTCCTGCCATCCAAATGGGAGTGCTGGTTTGACTGAGTTTGCCAGTCATTCAGAGGAGACTGTGTGACAGGGATGGGGTAAGTGGGGTTCAGACAGCCTCCAGTGCCCCTGGCCCTCCCCTCAAAGGCCCTTCCCTAGGAGGAGAGGAGGCAGCCACTGCTTTGGGAATATCCCATCATGCCTCAGGCCTGGGTACCCTGCCAGAGGAGGAGGGCAATGGCAGGGGATGGAGACGTTGAACTTCCACCCGGACTCCCAAGTTCTCCTAAAGTGTGGGTTCCACCAAGTCACTTTCTCCACCCAGTAAATTCCAGGGGCTCCCTATTACCTCCAGGATCCAATACCAACTCCTCTGTGGCATTCAAAGAATAAAGGATATTTCTGTAGGCCTCCTGATGTGCCAGGCCCTGTGTGATTCTCTGATGTGTGGGAGAAAGGTGCTGTTATTATTCCCATTTTACAGGTGAGGAAACTGAGGCAGTCACCCAGGGTCACACAGCTAGTGTCTGAGGTCAGATTGAAATTAAGGTCTTGCAGAATCTGGGTCCTGGGAGCTCTCTGCCCCCCTCCCCCCAGCATTTGGAGTCCTCACCTGGCCCTTTGCCACTTTTCTGAGTCTTCTTTACCCCCAGCAGACCCCGGCTGGCACTCTCCAGGGTGCCATATATAGAAATATCCCCCACCAGAATGGGAGGCCCTCGGGGGCAGGGGCTGCTGCTGCTGCTCCCCCTTACTTTGTCTCCAGTGCCCGGCCTTAAATGCTTCTGGATGGACAGACGGACACCCCAGCCACCCACGACCAGGCCCATCCCAGGGAGGCTCCACTGCCAGGAGCTTGCCTACCTTTCTGGGGCGGCTGCCTCCCTCCGGCTCTCCAGAGCCCTCCCGGGCTTCTCTGCTGCCTGCCCCGAAGAGGGGGGCCGAGTCACAGAAGGGCTGCCGGAGCAGGGAAGGCTTCCAGGGCCTGACTGAGGAGGCCGAGGCACACAGAGGGCTGTGCTCCACCTGCCAGCCCCCCAGCCCAGGGGCATCTCCTGGAGCCTGGCTCCTCCGCCTTGGGGTGGCTCCCTCGGCACACCTCCAGGTCCCCTGTCTCTCTCCTGGAGCCGCCTGGGGACTGGGCCTGAGGACGGGTTGCTAAGAGACCGGCTCTGCCTTAAAGGGCCAGGCCAGGCTATGTCTTGGGATCTGGGCCTGGGACCCAGGGAGAGGAGCTGCGAGGCCCAAGCCGAGGAGGAAGGAAGGGCCCAGGGGAGGGCCAGGGAGCGTCACTGCCATGACGTGTGACAGGAGCCGGCGGACACAGGGCTGACAAGCCCCGGGAAGGTCCCTGACCGCCCCCCCCCAGGGCCATTTCCTTGCCATTTCCTTGGGCCAGGTGCTCTCTGCCTGCTGCCTGCCGGCCGGCCTGCCTGCCTTCCCACGAGTCCAGATATTAGTCCACACGGGATCCACAGCCCATTGGCCGTCTCTTGAGCGCAACCTTCTCCCATCTCGGCACCTTTGCCCTAGCTGTGCCCCACACCTTTAGTCTGTCCCATCTCCCCTCTGCCTTCAAGCCTCGGCTCAGACTTCTCCCCCACGCCTCCCCATTGCTGGTGCCTTCCTCTGGTCCCTTCCACGGAACCTTGCGTGCATCTTCTTACGGACATGCTGTCTCCCCCATTAGACTGGGCAGGAACTGTGGCTCCCCAGCACTTAGCCCAGCGCCTGGCCTGTTGTAGGTCGTGAGGAGGGCTCCGCCAGCCCTGGGGAAGGTGGCAGCTGCTCGGCCCCCCTGGACCCCCTGCCCAGTGCCCGGTGCCTCAAACATGGCTGTGTCCGCACAGAAGCCAAGAATTCCCAAGCTGGAGAGGCCTAGAACAGGGGTTGTGGGGGCTGGGAGGGGTCGGTTCTGCCAGGCAAACCAAGGTGTTCTGGGCACGGCCTGCTGTCTGTCCTTTCTTGCCCCCATCCTGCCATTTTGGATGACTGCCAGTCTGGAAGTCAGGCGGGAAGGTCCTGGGGTCCCCGGGCCGGGGCTCCTTCCTGGGGTGAGGGCGGCAGTGAGGTGGCCGCCGCTGCGGCCTGTGGCAGGGAAGGTGGGGCCCCTCTCCCAGGGCTGGCTGTGGTCACATGAGAGGCGAGTGTGTTTTTCTCAGGCTGGTTCCTCTCCCCCCATCGCCCCTCTGTCTCTCCCGGCTTCGCTTCCAGAGTCTTTGGCGTTTGTCTGGGAGCTTGCCTGGGGCGGGCCTGTTGGCAGCCCCTGACGTGCCCCTTTCTGTTAGAAGTCTAGACCGATCCTCCCATCAGCCCCTGCCGGGGAGTCCGGCCCTGACCTCTCTCTTCTTCCTGCCTTTCATTTCCCGCTTCCAGCCTGCCTCCCCCACTTGCCCATTTCCTGAAATGTTCGTCTGCTTCGGGGTGAACCCTGGAAAGCCATTCAGGGGTGAGGAAGGCTCGACTGTCTCCCCTGGAAGGCAGGAGCTCTTCTGTAAGTGAAGGCGGGGGGACGGGGGTGGGGGGCAGTTGTGCAGGTCCCTGACCCCAGGCCGGCCCGCTTTTCTCCCTTCATAAACACGGTCCATTTCCAAGACTTTCCTTCAAAGCTTTTCTCGGTCTTTGTCCCCGGATATCTCAAGGGCCCTCAGACTTCCACTGCCCACAACCTATGACTTATTCCAACTCCACGATCTCCTCTGGGAGTCACCGGGGCGCTACAGGAATAATGCAGCCATACAAGAATAGCTGGCGCTTTGGCGGCACCTCGGTATGGCCTCACTGGACCCTCGGGACGATTCGGGCCGCCCAGTGGAGGAAGCGGAGACAAAGGGTAAAGTGACTTGCCTAGGGTCACGCAGCCAGGAAGCCTGTGAGGCCCCAGCCAAACCAGTTAGGGTCCTGGAGTCAGAGAGTGGAGAGCCGAGGAAGCAGGCGGAAGGCGCCGGTGCCCGGGGGCAATGCCCATGCAGGAGGGCAGATCAGGCCCCAGGTCTGGGGGCCGAACTTACAGTCTTCATCACAAGCTTCCACCAGGGCGGGGGACGTTCCCAGAGATGTGTAGGATTAGGGAAACTGTAAGATTATGGGCTCGTCCGGCTCCTAGAGGTCAGGGGAGGTGTGGAGGGAGGCAGGATGGCCTCATGGTTTCCCTCCTCGGGGGTCTAGGAGGGACGTCCGGCCTGAGAAGAGCACATTCATTCTTTTCATTCCGCACATGGGGGTCTGAAGGGAAAGCGAGGCCGAGGCCAAGACCCAATGGAACCTCCCACAACCCCGTGAGGCAGGCGCTGTTATTACCCTTCTTTTACAAGTGAGGAGCCCAGTCATTTCCATGCAGAATCTCTCCTGAGCCCTCAACTTTAACAGGGTCATTGGGAAGACGGCCCAATGATGAGGGGCTTAAACAAGGTGGTGTCCCAGCTTCTTCCAGCTCTGAGGCCGACAAAACTGACAACCTCTCTAGACCTCAGTTTCCACAGCTGTAAAATGGGCATCATAAATCCTTGCTTGTTATGACCTCAAAAAGGTCACTTGCCTCGGTGGGGCTCTGCCCTCTGCAGCCCTTCTGGTCTCCTGCCCAGAGAACTTGAAGCCTTGGAGCTCCAGGGTGGCTGAGACCAGGAAACCAGGAAGCCCCTCCACTGGTCTGGGACGGAGAAAGCACCCACGGGCAGCCCCTTCTCTTCTCCAGCCTCTGCACCCAGGCCTGCCCAGAACACAAGAGCCTGGAAATTCTTGAACCCAGGCCCAGTGGGTCACAGGTAAAGGCCATCAAGTACTTTGCCCCACAGCCATCCAACATGGATTCTGGGAAATTCTTCCTTTCTGGTTACCGGGACAGCCTGCCCCTCCCCTCCCCCTGCTCCATTAATCAATCAACTACCTAATCAATGCCCAAAGAGAGTGGCACCTCCCCAGTGGTTTCATTTTAGAGGCATTCCTGGGCTGCCAAGGAAAGTCCCTCTGAAAATGGGTTGGCACCTGCTCGGCAGCCTCTCCTCTTAGAAAATCCCCTGGGAAACTGAGAGGTCAAGGGACTAACCCAGAGTCACACAACCAGTGACAGTCAGAAGCAGGCCTTGAACTCAGAGCTTCCTGCCTCCAGAGAGCAACTCCCTATCCCTTGGGCCACACTGCCTCTTATACAAAGCCTAAAAACTCAGGAAGAGTCAGACATGATGGAACAACAAAACCTAGACAACACCGTTTTGTGGCAGTAATTAGTAATTGAGAGAATCAGGAAAGACTTCCTGCAGAAGGTGGTGTTGGGGCTGAGCTTTAAAGGAAATGTAGTCCAAACACTGAGGATGGGAGGAGGAGGCCCAACATGTGCAAAGGCATGGAGATGGGAAATGACGGCTACATTTAGGAAGGAATCTACTCTGGCTGCATGGGGGTACGAGAAGGGGAGGAATGTACATATAACCAGCTAGAAAGGCCAACCTGTAGGGTTTGCATTTGACATCCAGGTAAGAGGGTGCTGCACGATCCCGTTGAGCAGGAGAATGGCTGAGTGCTGGACTTCAGAAGGTTCCCTTTAGCAGCTCCCCATATCTGACAGTAGATGGCATCCCTGCCCATTCCAGAAGCTCAGACGTGTCCTCACTAGTGTGAGGAAGGTATCCCCATGGGACAAATGGCAGCCATGTAGGAGCTTGGAGGCCAGGACGGACCCCCTAGACTGGGTCCTTAATTGAAACCTGGGTAACTCCTATCAAACGCCCCATCCGTATCTGCTGTTCTGCCCCCTCTGAAGCTAGAGGTGGAAAATTCAGAGAAGGGTCTGGTGTTGCCTGTTAGGCACCGAGCCAAGGGGAGGAAGGTCATACTCTCATGGACTTCCTGCTTGTAACCCACAGAAGAAAAAAGGAAGGAGGCAAGAGAGCTGGGGGGGGGGGGGTGTCTGTGTTGGGAAGCAGAGAGAAAGTCCCTTCCAGAGTGGATCTAGACCTGGATTTTAGGTTTTCTTGAAAACTACATTTAAAACTGTTCTAATGGGAATGAGGAATGCAGAGAAACATGAGAAGATTTACCTGATCTGATGCAAAGTTTCCCACAAAACCACTGAAGCAAAATTTGAGCTTGAGAGGAGCAAGCTTAGGCCCAAATAAGAGGTGTAAGGAGAGACAGACAGGTCCAGGGGTGGGGAACACTGCCTATGCTTTTTTGTTTTTTTTTTTAATGTGATGATCAATTGTAATAACTTTATTTTTTTCCTTTTCTTCCTCTTTTTCTCAATTAAAAAAATATTTGCTCTAAAGTTCAGATGAAGACATCAAAGCTATTAATAATCATATGAAAAATGTTCTAAATCACTATTGATTAGAGAAATGCGAATCAACACAACTCTGAAGTACTTCTTCAGACCTGTCAGATTGGCCAATTGGACAGTAAGGGAAGGTGATAATTTTGGGAGAAAATGTGGCAAAGTTGGCACACTGGCTCATTGTTGGAAGAGTTGTGAATGGATCCAGCCATGCTGGAAGGTAATTTGACCCGATGCCCAAAGGGCTATAAAACCGCACAGGCTTTTGATCCAGTGACACCATGACCAGGTCTGTATCACAAAGATTTTTTTTTTAAAATAGGACCTACTTGTACAAAAATATTTATAGCTGAACTCTTTGTGGCGGCAAAAAACTGGAAAACCAGGGTCTGCCCTTCAATTGGGGAATGGCTGAACAAACTGTGGTATATGCGGGTGATGGAATACTATTGTGCTCAAAGGAATAATAAACTGGAGGAGTTCCAGGTGAACTGGAAAGACCTCCAGGAAGTGATGCAGAGTGAAAGGAGCAGAGCCAGGAGAACATTGTACACAAGGAGTGATACATAGTGGCACAATGGAATGTAATTGACTTCTGTACTAACAACAATGCAATGACCCAGGACAGTCTGGAGGGACTTAGGACAGAGAGCGCTCTCCATGCAGCCCCGCAGAGGGGCCTGTGGGAGTCTGATGCAGGTGAAATTTGTCGCAGGTGGTTTGGGTTCTCCGGGAGCTTTCTCTGGCCACCGTGGCCGATGCGGAGGTGCGTTCAGGACGATGGTACACGTCCAAGCCGGCTGGAATTGCTCACCATCTCCGAGGGGGAGGAGAAAGGGGGGGGGAGGGGGGACACGATTTGGATCTTCTAATTCCAGTAAGTGTATGGGGGAAATGGTTACCGCATGTAATTGGCCAAAGAAAATCGTTTGTTCCAAAGGCTCTCTGGGGGAAAGTGTGAGCCACGGAGAAGCGGCATCGTCTATTTTAAACCTGCATTAAAAGCCGACAGAGCCCAAGTGAGGGCTAACCCTCGTGCCCTGGCCCTTCGGGGAGCAGGGAGATGGCACGAAGGGGGTCTCCTGGGCTCCCAAGGGCGGGCCGGGCCAACAGGCGCGCTGAAAGCAGCCTCCAGAAACGTCCCGGGGAGAGGGAGGCGGAGCTCCGGCTCGGGCCCTGGTCCGGGCTCGCTGCAGACCGCGAGCCTGCCGGCCCCTTCCCCTGGCCGCCTAATTTTAGCCTCTGGCTGCCCTTGGGCCGTCCCCGCGGTCCCGGGCATGGCGATCTCCCAGGCTTGTTAGTGTTCCCTCCTAACGGGCTGGACACCGTGTCCCGGAAACAAAGCAGCACCGCGAGGCCTCAGGCGGCCCCCACGTGGGTGCCCGGGAGAAGGAGGAGGCCGAGCCAGGCTCGACCCTACTACGTGACCTTCGTCCGGCCCTTTCGCGTCCTGGGCCTCAGTTTCTCCATCTGTAAAGTGATTGGCTCGGTCCTGCCAGCTCGGGGCCGCGCGCGCGTCCTCAGGTTTTCTCCCACTTTACAGCTGACAGCCCGGATGGAGCAGGGCCGGAGGGCGAGCCTGCCCACCGGGGACAGGGCGACCGTCCCTTGGAATGCCTGCCGGGGGAGAGAGGTTAAAGGAGCGAAGCGGCCGAGGCTGCATTTGAACTCGGAGCCCCGCGATCTCTGGGTTCCCGGTGGTTTTGTTTAAAACGGCCTCTTTATTCTGAACTTTGGGGCCGCTGCTGGGTGAAGTGGACGCTTAAGGGGGCCCGGACAGGCCCGGTCAGAATCCGGCCGGCCGCGGACCAGCCTCCCGGAAGGGGCTGACACAGGCTGGGATACTCTCCGGGGAGCGGAGGAGGGGAGGCTTCTAAGACAGAAGGGCCCGCCCTTTGATCCTGGGGGCTTCCAGGGACCTCCCGAAGGCCAGTGCCCAGGCTCTGAGGCAGGGAGATGGGGGTGCGGTGCGGGGTGGCCACTCGCCTAACTTCCTGGAACTACTACCTTGAGGGCAACCCACTAACTTCTCCCCCCACGCAGTCTGCAATAGCGTTTTCCTCGGCAGACACCCACTTGGAGAGGTCTGTGAGGGGCCTGTATGTAGGAAGACAGGAAGGGGCGCCGGGCATCACCGGGCACCAGGCACCGGGCCTGGCACCAGGCCTGGCACCAGGCACCGGGCCTGGCACATAGCCCGCCACACTGACTGACTGACTGACTGAGAGAATTTGGAAGTGAAAATGAATGTCTGAAGAAGGGAGGCCAAGGAGAGGCTGAAAGGGGCCAGAGTCCTGCCTCCTCCATTCCCACAGAGGGCACATTCTAGAGAAATGGTTCTCGGCCCCAGCCCTTCCTTCAAGGCTCAGCCCAGGGACCCTTCCTTCCCAGGCCATGGCAGCCCCCATTCTGAGCTCTCCGAGCAAACACCACCGGCTCCTCTCAGCACTCTGCCAGCCCCAAGGCTTCGGTGCCCACATCCACTTCGGATGGCACCAAAGTAGCCTCTCTAGTCCCACCTTCTTGGCCGACTCTGGGTCCAACCTGCCCCAGGTTATTCCCTAACCTTAGACCCAGCAGGCCCCGGACGGACCCCCCTCACCCTCACCCCGATGCTCCTTCTCTTCCTGTCGAGTCAGTCAGTTAGAAAGCTTTCCTTTGTTTCCCTAGATCACAGGCACATGCTGAGCACTAGGGAGACAAAGAGGGGAAGGCATGAGGGAACAGCAAAGTCAAACAGGTAGAGGAGACTGTTGCAGAACCCACCTGAGCCCCCAGGACCTGGACCCAAGGCCTTGAGCAATCAGAGAGCAAGGTCTCTGTCTGCCTCTCTTTCCTCCCCAACTGGAGGAAACCATTTGGCATTTCCCAGAAAAGGAGGAGAAGAGGAGACATCCAGAGCGGAGCGCTTCGGAAAAGGAGCCCCCACTAATCCAAGGAGGAGCAGAGGGCACCCGTGACGTGAAGGACTAAGGGGGACAGGATCTCACAGGATGATGAGATTAGCCCAGTAATGAGCTTCTTGGGGCCATCTGAGAAGTCAGGGGAAAGATGAAGTATCTGGGAGATCACGGCTCTCCCCACCAGGCAGAGGGTTGTTGTTTGGCCTTCTCTTTTCTTTCCTTAAAAAACCCTTACCGGTATACCACCTTGGAATCCAGACTAAGTATTGGTTCTGAGGTAGAAGAGTGTGGCAATGGGGGGTTCAGTGACTTGGCCAGGGTCACACAGCTGGGAAGTATCTGAGACCACCTTTGAGCCCAGGACTTCTCCATAGCCCCCTTTCTCTTATCTACTGAGCCACCTAGCTGCCTTGTTTGTGCTTTTTTTTTTTAATCCTTAACTCCCATCTTAGAGTCAATACTATGTATTGGCTCCAAGGCAGAAGAATGGTAAGGACTAGGCAATGGGGGTCAAGTGACTTGCCCAGGGTCACCTGTTGGATTTAAAAATCAGTCTGGCAGTCTACTGAACTATTTCTGGCCTGGGCAAGCTACCCCCAGCCCCCAAGGTTTCCCAGCAGTCTTCCTTATCTCCCCCAATCAAAAACCTAAAACTGAAGCTATCTTATCTGATGAATATTAACTTTCTTGAGGAATGTTTGTCTATGTTTGCCTGCTTTACAATATTTGCCTATTTAATGGATGTTTGCCAAATGCTTCCTGACCCTGACCCTGAAACCCCCCCCCTCCCCAGATGCTTCCTGACCGCCTGTCCCTGACACCACCTTGATAATTATGTATGTACCAACCCCCTTCCCCAAACATTTCTATATAAACTCTTGGCTGAGAATTCCAAGGGGTCGTTCAGGCCCTCCTCTCTGCCTAGCGACCCTCACTATTATTGCTAGTAAAGAATGAGCCTCTTCTTGCATATCGCATTGTCAGTGTGATTCTTCCTCTGGCCATGAACCTGGGTTAGGTATTAAAATTTGGGTACAACACACCCAGCTGGGAAGTGTCTGAGGCCAGACTTGAACTCAGGACCTCTAGGCCTGGCTCTTGTTAACTTGGGAAAAAAAGCACAACTATTAAATAGTCAGAAAAGCCATGCCTTTAATCCAGAGAGGGATCATGTTCAATATTCGGCCTTCACACAGAGCCCAAGGCCCTGGCGCTCTGGCACAGTATCCCTGCCAGAGATGATAAGAGTTTGGGGAACTGGGGACGAGGGAGTGTGGTTGGCTGGCCTTACCATGGCACCAAAGAAATGAGAAGCCCAAGACAGGATTATCCGGGAGAGGCTTTTGCTTTACAATGGACACAAAAGGGAAAGATCCAGCCCAGGGCAGGGCTACTTGGGAGAGAGGACTGTGACTGCCCGGGAGAAACTACCGGGACAAAAAGGGACTTCACACCTGATTGAGTCTGCTGGCCCCACCCAAGGGGAAGGAACTCTAATGAAGGCTGTTGTTAATCTGAACACTCCTGAATTTGGGCTCTCCTGCTGGGGAACCTCTCATGTGACTAAAGGGCAAACTTGGGGTCTCCAGATTCCAAGCTGACACTCCATCCACTGAGCTACCCAGCTGGTCCTTGTACTATTTTTTTAGTTAAAATACTTTTCAGATCCATTTAGAAACAATTTCTGACAGTGTCTTTCTGCCTTTTAGGAGTTCATATTTTCTCCCTCCCCGCCTGGATGCGTTAAATAATCGGATGAAGGACATTTCCGTATTCTTCATGCCATGACAGAAGACCCACATCACCCCTCCAGGAAAAGACTCATGTAGGAAATGTGGCCGCCTCAGATTCCAGCCGCTCCTCCGTCAGGCTTTCCCTGGGGTTACCTGGGAGACTGGCCACACCGCTGAGAATGGTGCTGCTCACTTCCCTTTACATCCGCTGCTCCAAGTGTCCCGGGGCTTTCGGGATCCATCCTAGGGGCCGCTCTTAGGACACAATACCATTCTACTACAATCACATACCCCAGCTCACTCAGTCACTCCCCAGGGATGCACCCCTCCCTTTCCAGTTCTTCAGCATTCACTACAAAGGCAGCCGCTAGAAATCTTAGGGTGCAGGGAGCTCCGTTCCCTTAGGTCGGAGCTCTTGGGATCCAGAGCCGGGGAGGGGGAGGCTGGGTCTGCATGGCCCTCCAGAATGGCCGTATCCATTCTCAGCTCCACCAACCGGGTATGAGTGGCTGGTTTCCCCAGGCCCCTCCAGCGTGCCTCGTTTTCTATTGGTGGTGCTCCACAGGCCTGGAGAGCTGTCTGTCATTCCTTCCTCTGAGAACTCTGGTCCTTCCTCTCCCTGGATTTGTCTTTCTTTCCCTAGAGAGTGGGGACCGCGGGATTATCCGTGGAATGAGCTTCCTGGGGCGGCCCATGGAGTCCCAAGGCGGGACCACCAGGGCAGGCACCAGGAGGGGGCTCCTCACTACCATCTCGCCTCTCCCCAGAGACATGCCCCACTGCCCGCGGGCCCTACAAAGCTCTTTAAAGTTTAAGGCCCCCCCTTGGCTCCCAGCAGCCAGCGCGATGCTTGGCCCTTTAATCCTCAACTCCCACCTCTCCTGGGCTCGGCACCTCCACTGCGGGCTTGGCCTGCCTTCCGTTCCCCGCCAAGCGTCCTCGCCGATCCCCACCCCGACCCACAGGTCAGTGAGGCTGCCTACAGCCCTCCGGGGGAGCGACTGGGCCTCGGCCCCGGCCCCGCGGTCTGATTCCGGCCCTGAGCCCCCTCCCAGCTGGGCGAGCTTTCTTAACCTTCCCCGCTCCGAGCTCCCCTCCCCCTTCCCCCCCCCCCCCCCCCGCCCTCCTGAGTCCGGAGCCCCCGTGACTAGGGGTGCAAAGGAGGTGGGGCCCCGGGCCGGGCGGGGC
>NC_058134.1:309621852-309682440 GCF_016433145.1 Gracilinanus agilis
GGGGGGCGGCTGCCAAAGGTGCTTTGAGATCCCCCAGATGATGCCGGGGCCAGAGAAACAGGCAAAGGCTGTCCTCGTGCCACAGTCGTCATTGCATCGCCCTGACTTCCATTTGCCCAGGCTCTCCGGTGGCCGGGCAGGCCCCGTCTTCATGGAGAGAGCTCTGAATTGGGAACCCGGAGAGGGCAGAGTCATCTGCCTTAATGGCACCCCAGGGGGAGGTCCCAGCCTTCCAGGGAGTCAGAGCTTCGGGGCTTTCCTGGGGGCAGGCCCCTCTGGGAAGCTGAAGAGCCCCCTCAGAGTCGAGTTTTTAAACCCATCTGAACGCTATGGAACTCTGGCTTGCAAAATATTGAAAAATAAATGGATATCAAATCTGCTAGGTGACCCTAGGCAAGTCACTTACCCCCCATCTGCCTTTGATTCTAAGGTGGAAGGTCAGGGTTTAAAAAAAGAGACACGTGTAGACAGACCCTGGTTAACCCCTGCACTGAGTAGATGGGACACTTGCCGGGAGTCAGGAGGACCATCTGGGCAAGTCGCTCCCCCCGATTCCAAGCCCCATTCCGCCTTAGCACAGTTACTAAGACAGCAGGAAAGGGCACTGCCCTAACTCTGGCCCTCCTGAGCGCTCCCTCTCCGGCCTTGTTCCCATCCCATCCAGCCTCCAGGAGGGCCAGGATCCCTTCTCCGTGCTGCTGGGCAATGGAGGGAGGCCGGGAAGGACAGAAGCGCCTCACGTGACCCAAGGTGCAGTGGGAGTTTCCTAAAGGATGTCAGGGGCCCCGAGGACAGACGCTGCCCTGCTCCCCTCTCAGGGAACGCCTGCCATGTCTGGCCTCTTTCTGGGCAGCTTTCCTCTCTCCATCCCAAGAGGGTTGCACCGGCCCCACAGAGAAGCCAACCCGTGCATGCTTGGGCTTTCCCCAGCTGGAGCAAGAGGCAGCTACAGTCTAGCAGAGTCTGCTCCTGTTCCTCCAGAACTTTCTGCTGTGAGTAGGCTTAGCAGCCTTTCTGGGGAGTAAACAGTATTCTTGCTCCTCTCTTACAGATGAGAAAACTGAGCTCCAGAAAGATTAAGTCATTTGCGCAGGGCTAGGAAGAATTCAGACTCGGGTTCTCAGCCCTTCTGGGGCCCGGCCCTCTGCGAAGGACACGGGTTAGGACTTTGCCATCTCCGAAGTCCAGGAAAGCGGCCTGTGATTGGAAGGAAGAAGGCAAGAGCCAGCACCGCAGACGGTAAAGAGCATGACTGCCCTCTGTGATGGGAGACCCGAATTCAGGTCCTTTGGCCTGGAGAGGGACGGCTTAGCAAGCCCATGCTGGGCCATTCGAGGACTGAGCGTGCTGTCCAGAACAAGCCTGAAGCCACCCACAAGTTAAAGAGGGTCACAGAGGAAATGGGCTCCCCCCGTCTTCAAAATGGCAGGAATTGCCTTATAAAGAACCTGCAAGGTTCCTTCCATCCCTGTATCCCAGGATCCTAGCTGTGTGGCTTTGGGCAGTTCCCAGACTTCTCTGAGCCCATTTCATGATCTTTAAAATGTAGATAAAGCTCCCGAGACTACAGATGTCAGAGGACTGTTGTGAGGAAAGAGCTCAGCGAGCCAGAAAGCAGACTAGAAATGGGAGTGCTTATGACTCCGGGAGATAAAGGGCTTCTCTCCACCCCAGATTCCCCGACCAGTTACTGCCCCGGCCCCGGGCCTGCTCAGACCAGGAGCCTGTGGAGCCGAGAGCAGGCGTGCGCCGCTGCTCTAACTTGGCTACTCTGAGCTGATTTTTGCCCGAGTAGCCAAGCCAGGCCAAGAAACGTCAGCTGGCGCCTCCACCGTCCTTCTCTGGCCCTGGAGACGGGCCCAGAGGAGATCTGAGGAGGCTCAGCACCAAAGAGACTTCCAAGGTCAAGGGACCGATGTCCCAAGTCACAGGCAGGTGAGTGGAACCCAGCTCCTCTGACTTCAGACCCAGGACTCACTAATGCACGGTGAGACACACCCACATGCGCCACATCATATATGTGTGTGTCTCTAAGTACACACGTGGGGGGTATGTCCACATGTGTGTGATTTACATACATGGCAGGACAAGTGCGGAAATTGAATAAAGGCAGAAAAGGGGAGATGGGAGAGGATGAGAGGGACAGAGAGCGGTATGGGAGCAATGAACGCGAGCTTGACCAGACTTTGGGGCCCAGTGGGCCTGGCACACTGGGGGTGGTCCTTAAGCTCACAAGGAATAGGATGTGACTGAACAACAACACAGAGGCACCCATATAAATGGAGGTCAGGGACAAAGACAAAGCCAGGTTCTATAGCTGGAGATACGACGACCTCTGGGACAAGGGTCCAAAGTCCTTTGGCTCACACAGAGGAAGGATTAGTGAAAGGATCATAGACTGGTTTTTTTAGACCAGAAATAGCCAAATTCAACTCCCTCATTGTATCGAGGTCCAGAGAAGGGAGGGAGGGGAAAGGATCTATTCAAGGTCACCCCCAGCCATCTTTCAGACCAGGACCTCAGTCCATGTGCACTGCAGTCCCAGTAGGGGCAGACTGGAGAGTCAGGACTCCTAGGTTCTATTCTGATGATTCAGGCAGGAACTTTGAATGAGTCACTTGCCATCTCTGGGGCTTAAAAATAACAATAAGAAAACAAATACCTTTCCATGAGAAGAAGGGCCCAGCCTCATGCTGCCATCGTTGGAGGGTAATTACCAGAGTGGGGTAAAAATAATAGGCAATAAGGACCCAGGGCTGGGAGAGGGGCTTTTCAAGAATCCCCAGTGCACCCTAGGGCTGTCCTGGCCTTTCTCTTCTGTATCCCATCTCAAGGCAGGCCTAGTACTACAGTTTCATCTGAAAAAAGATATTTGGTGCCTAGGATGCAGCTCTCCTGGCGCTGAAGGTGACCTAGTTATAATCCAGGTCTTTTAGGGAGGGGAGGTGGGAGCTAAATGTGTAAGCCTTGCCACAGGGGCTGGAGTCCAGGGTGCCCTTGGTCATGCTGGGGCCTCTTTTGGCCTTTTCTTCATCACCTTGGCTTCCTGAGCCTGGGAAGGGAAGCGCAGGACAAGGAGGGCTTTGGGATTAGGAGATCTGAGTTCAAATCCTAGCTGTACCATGTACTAGTAGGGTGACCCCCTCTGAGCGAACCTTAAAGCCCTACTAAGAACAGCATTTATATGGCTCCTTAAGGTTTGCAGAGCAAAAGTTTACAAGTGGTATCACATCTGGCCCTCAGGGCCCTGGAAGGGAAGGGCTATTATTGCCCCCATTTTGTGGATGAATAAACTGAGGATGATGGATCCTATGAAATGACTTGCTCCAGAGGACACAGCTTGGAAGTAGCTGAAGCCTGATTTGAACTCAGATCTTGATTTAGTGCCCGGTGCTCTGTGCATTAAGGTGCCAGCCCACTGTCTATAGAAAGAGGAGCCTGGTGATATTATGGAGAACTAAGCCCAAGAACATGCTGCCATCGTATGATGATCCCTAGATTTCGCGCTTTGTAAGTGTGTTCGCTGAGGCTGTAACATCTGGGGAGAGCGGCCCCCCCCCCCTTTCCATGCCAGCCTCCGTTGGGGGGGGGGCCTGGAGGGCCTGGGAGCTGGGAAGGGCCCCAGCGGTCATGGTTTTAAGGACCAGAATCCCCGCTGGGCTGGGCGGTCCTGCCTCCCCTGGGCCTTTTGTCTCCTGCCCCCGGGATGGAGCGATGGGGCCGGCGGGCTCCTCCAGACAGACCACTGTGGTGCTTGAAGCTGCGGGGCCCTCTTGTGCTCTTACCCTGCCACGGGGGTCGCCTATCACCCCCCCCCAGCCCCCTGCGTCTCCCGGCTCTGGCTGACATCTCCCAGGAGGGCTGCCTGCTGTCCCTCCGCGCCCCCCCCTCCGCCGCATCAGGAGCCCCTCCCAGGGCCACTTTAGGCTAGAGCAGCCTGGCTGGGCACCCCCAGCAAGGGAAAGAGGCCGGGCTGCCTCTCAGCACGCTCCGGGAGGGGAGGCAGTAGGGCCGGGCCTCCCCGGGCAGAGTCGGAGCTTGCCTTTGCAGGGCGACTGCCCGGCGGGGGGCGGGGAGGGGGGCAGCGCGAATGTAACGGATCGAATGGAGAGGTCGCCCTCCCCCACCCCAAATCTGCCACATCAATAGCCAGACTAGACTGATTATTGTTCTCTCCGCCGCGGTCTGCTCCCCCTCCCCCTGCTCGGTCCGCATCTTCTCCCCTTGCGGCAGGCTGGCGGCTCGGTGGACGTCTGCGAAGGCCCCCCTACTCCGTGCCTGGCTCCGGGGCACGGCCCCGCTGGGGCTGGCCGGGCAGGAAGCGGCTCCCAGGGGTGAGGGCGGGGGCTCCAAGGGCGGACTAACAGGGAGTCACCTCTCCTCTCCGCTCATTAGCCCGGTCACCCCCCGCACACCCGCGAGCAGCGATGATATCGATGCTCCCGAGCTGGCTCCCTCCCTCCCCGGCCGCCCCAAATTCACCCTCCGCGGAAAAGAGCAATTAGGTCCCTGCCCCTCCCCCCCCGGGGATGCCGAGCGTCGCCTCGGGCTGGCCCCCCCCGGAGGGTTTTCGGGGCGCTTGTTTCCCCCTTCCTCAGGGAGAAGGTTCGGCGCTCCTTCCCAGCCCTCCAGCCCCTTCCGTAGGAAACCGGGGGGCGGGGGCTCTGGCGGGCCTCTCTTCGGCCTCTCCTTCCAAGGCCAGCGTGACCCCAGCCCATCCAGGCCCAGCCTCCCCGCCCCCGCCCGCTCCAGCCTTTACCTCGGCTCCTCCTCGGCGCCCCGCTTCTCAGAGCCGCCAGGCAGAGGCGGCCTTGCGCTCTCGGGCGGGAGGGTGAGTGTGAGAGCATGCAGCGGCAGCCAGAACCTGAACTCACACTCACACACAGCCCCTCCTTCCTCGTGACGTCAGGGGCGGGGGGGGCGGGGGGCGGGGACTTAAAGAGATACTACGCGAGCCTTTCGGGTCCTCCCGCCCAGGCCCATCTCCCGGGCCTCCGAAGAGGGCTTTTTTGGCAGCGCGAGGACCGACGCTGCAGAGCTGCAGTAGGAATGGCACAAGCTCTGGTGACGGAAGCCTGGCCAGGCCCGGCCCTCGGGAGGGGTCAAACCTCCTTCCGGAGGCCTTTCCTGATGGTCAGCGCCACCTCTTTGGGGTGGGCATCGCCTCTGGGAATCGGAGATCCTCGGGACTGGCACTGGCGCCCCACGCAGGAACCTCTTCCATCAGCTCCCGGAGCAGCTTGGAGGGGATCACCCCAAAGGAGCGGCGCCATCGAATGGCGGCGAGCTGGCCTGGGCCTCCGCCCTCCCCCCGCATCACCTCCATCCCATTCTCCCCATTCCCCATGTCCGGTCGGTTGCCGAGTTTTGCCAGGCATCCCTCCACGACTGTTCTTCCGGGCTCCCCAGCTCCTCCAGACACCCGTCATCTCTTGCCTGGGCTCGGCGTTGTGGCCCATCGGCGGGTCTTCGGTCTTTCTCGAGGGTCGGCCTCCCCACTTGTCCTCCGGGCACTGGTCCTACTCTCTCAGCTCCGGGGGCTCCCTGTTCTTCCCAGGATCACATAGGAATTTTCAGGCCCACCTTTGTGGGCAGCTCCCCAGGCACTCTCCTTCCGAGATGTCCCACTCCGGCCCAGCTGGTTCCCGTCTTCCTTTGTTCCGCCCTCGCACTCCTTCTAGCATCCATCAGCTGACTCGGTGCCTCGGCACTCTGGGTTCCCGCTCGAAGTAATTTCCTTTCTCACCTCCACCATCCTAAAAGCTCCTTCAAGCCTCAATTCAAGGGGGCGGCTGGGTGGCTCAGTGGATTGAGAGCCAAGCCTAGAGACGGAAGGCCCTGGGTTCCAGGCTGGCCTCCCACGCTTCCTAGCTGGGTGAATCCCTATTATTTAGCCCTTAGCACTCTCTGGCCTTGGAACCAATACTCAGTGGGAGGGAAAGGGTTTTTTACCCTTAATTCAAGAGCTCTCTCCTTTCCTGATCTCCCCCACACTGTTCACAGCCCCTTTTGCCATCCCCTTTCAATTCCTTTTGGGTATTTATTCAGGAGCCTCCCATCTCCTTCTGGCAGGATTCAAACTCCTAGCATCGAGGGACCATTTCATTTTGCCTTTGTCTCCGGTGCTCAGCAGGATCTGGCACACGTTAGCCCGAGCCCCCCCTGCTCCTGGCTTCCTTCGAGTCTTGCCTCACATTCTCCCTTCTATGGGAATCCCGGCAATTGGAGAGCCTTCCCTCTGGGGACTGTTTCTGACTTGGCTCACATGGAATTTGTTTGCTGTCGTCTTCCCTGTTCGATGGTGAGCTTCTTGGGGGCAGCCCCTCCCACTGAGCTAAGTCAAGGGATGCTGGTTTGGCCCGTCGGGTTGATGCAGGAAATGGATTCTCCATCCTCTCTTTGCCTTTGTGGCCGGCCTCTTTGTAGCCCGTCTCTACCTCCTCCAGTTCTCTTTTCTCCGAGTTGTCCTTGTCTCTCCTGTCCCCTGCAAAGTCTCCCTGAACAATCTAGGGACGCCTCGCTAGATTCCAGGGTTCCTTCATCTCCCTTCTCAGGGCCTCAAGTCTCCCTTTCAAGGGCCAGAAAGCAGTCTCCGCCGAAACGGGACTGCCTGGTATGGTGCTTGTGCCCCCTCTGGCCCAGGTTCTCATGGACAGAACAATCGCTCCCGCTTCAGTCTGAAGACCTAGTGAGGCACAGAGAAGTTCTTGTGGCCAGGGCATCCTTCCCCTCATTGTGCTAACCACGGGGCAAACCTCTCACTCACAGGAGAGCGAGCGAGGGCTGCAAAGCCAACCTACCTTCTCAGGCCACACCGCAGACTCATAGATGTCCTCCAAGTGGGAAGAAACCAACATTTTGGCCACCCGGCCTCCTCTTCCTCATCACAAGAGCTGGAAGGAACCCTAGAAGCCATAAAGGCTTGCCCCCTTATTGAGCAGATGAGGAAACTGAGGCCTAGAGAAGGAGGACACCCCCAAGGTCACTGGGGGGCCGAGCCAGATGTGGAGCCCTGGGCCTCTGACCCCATACTCCAACCCCATTGCTTTACTGAGGCCCATAGCAGGCTCAAGATCACATGCTTGGGGAGAGCAGAGCCGAAGTCCAGCCCTTCCCTCTCCCGGACCACTGCTCTTGCCACTCTGCAGGTCAAAAGCTGCTGATTTGGGGTTTTAGTCAGACAAATTTACACCTGCTGTGATGGGGAAAAAATCTGTTTCACATAGGCTAGACTGGCTTGCCTCAGTTTCCTGAACTACAAAATGGGAATAGTAACAATACCCACCTCATAGGGTTGTTGTGAGATATTTATAAAGTATTTAGCCTAGTGGCTGGCAGCACATAGTAGATATTATATAAATGCATTTTCCTTTCTCATTCCTAGTATCTTTGCTCCCCCCACCCTCCCCTCAGCCTTACTTGGATTTAACTACAGGGTTACAACTTGAAGAACTGAAGGAATTCCTGGTCACCTAAGCTTTGATAGCTTAAAACCATCCTGACCTTCAGAACCCTCTATAATTCAGGGGTTCCCAAACGTTTTTGGCCCTTTCCAGAAAAAACATGACTTGGCCCCCTGGAAATTAATTTTTTTTAAATTTTAATAGCAATTAATAGGAAAGATCAACGCACCTGTGGCCATCACCGCTCTTCTGGATTGCTGCAGCACTCACTAGGGGGCGGTGGCGCCCACTTTGAGAATCACTGCTCTCTATGAAAGACTCACCAGGCATTGGGGCCCCTCAGGCTCGGCCCATCTGTTGACCAGGTACACCAACATGGGAAACTTGGGGGTACCACTTCACTCGTAATGAAGTAATGAGGAAGGAGTTGGGGTCTCTAAGTCCATCTCCTCATTAATTATTCACTAGTCAGAGATGTCTTGGGATGTCCAAGGGAGGAACTAAATGATGAGGTCCCAGATTGTATTTCTAGACCAGTGTCAAAAAACTTCCTGGTCTTTGATCATCAAGAGGATCATCAACCCATTAATTAATCGGTCAAATGCTAGCTTAATCAATAAATTAATATTTTTCTTCCCCACCCCCCCAAAAAAGAAAACTTGAGGCAGAGGAGTTGTGTCCAGCTGAACTCATGCTGTGTTCTTGTTGAAGATCCTTTCAGGCTATCATTAAATGAACTTTTTTTTGTTCACTGAATGGTCTACCAGGGTCCCTTTTTGTTTGTGTTCTGAATCCGGGCCCCTGAACAAGTTAGACCTGGTCCAGAACGTTGCCTTCAGCTTTAGATGGGCTTTATCAAAGAAAAGGGCAGAATGGACAAGTGAGGACTGGGGGAGGGAAACAGGAGGGGGCTCCTCCCCACAATTCAAGGCCATTTGCCAAGAGCTCAGGGCTTCAGTGAGTTCCAATCATAGGAAACATTGTCCGTCCTTCTGGGCATAAGGTCCCACGTCTTTCCCAGGGGCCTGAACCACCCTGGAGATGAAGTTCCCCAAATGGGAACAGAACCTTTGGTTCCTAGGGAGTTGCTCTTCTCTGAGACCCTGCACAGTCCACGTAACTCACAGAAAAGTTGAAGGCAAGGACTTGAGCCTCATGATTTCTTGGTTCTAGTTCCTGCATCTCTTGCAATGAATAGGGTCCCTGACTTGGTCCGGGACTTCCTTATCACTTTCTTTGTGCTCTTGGTGCTTCACTTGGTGTCTGGTTCCAAGGAAGTCCTTGAAAATCCTGTTGTGTGACTCTGACTCTTCTGCTCCTCCTCAGGATCCTTGGCTGCAGGCTTGGCCTCTGTCTGGGACAGGCTCCAGTGGTTGGCTCCCAGGAGGGTTCTCAGGACCTCCTGCCACAAAAAGGAATCCTTGCTGTATAGACAGTCTTTGCCCCAGCTCTCCTGGGCCTTCGGGATCTAGCGGTGACCCCCCCCCCCCATTTTAGTTCAGACCTGGATAAGGAACTCCCAGCGTGGAAACATTCCTCAGGGATGAAGGACTACAGCTTGGCTGGGGCACTAAGGGAATTCCCCGGGTTTTCTCACCAGGCCAGCCTTGTTACAAGGGAACCTTAGAGCATTGTTCCAGGGCTGTGTCAACTTGGAAAAACACAGAACCACTAAAGTAGTCATGAAACCAAATCTTTAACCAGGACCAGAGACGGTGCTCAAGATTAATACCACTCAGAGCCAAAGCTCTGGGGCTCTGCAAACGGTGTCTCTGAGACGATCGCCTCCAAAGAATAATAGAACATAGGGCTCTGCTAAATCTTTGGGGGGACCAGAAGGCCAGAAAACATACCCTGACTTGGTTACAAGCAGGCCTGGGAAAGAGGCTGTGGCCAGAGGCTGGGGGTACCAGGGAGTAGCCTGCGAGACAGTGGAAGAAACTTCTAAGACGAAAAGGGTGACGGAGAACTTGAACATTTCTGCCGCTCCTGTTCAGGACACTTCATGGAAGCTGGGCGATCCCTTGTTCAGTCTAAGACAAGGTGAGTTTGGGACTTCCCCTAAGGGCAAGTTCCCAAGGGACAAAGGCAAACTTGGGGCTCCCCCAAACCCAGGTAACAGCTACAGTGTTACCTTCTCCAAGGGCCAAGTCCAAGAGCCCCGATGAAGCCAGGTGGGGCTGCTGTCCTAGGGAAGAGATGAGGATTGCAGGAGAGGAGGGGACAGGATGCCCCGTCTTGTTTGGGAGGCAGCAGACGACAACTCCTGGCACCTTGGGGATCCCCACTGCCCCATCTCCCCAAATAACAACTTCTTTTGAAGAGGTGCCCAGGGAGCCCAGCTGTGCAGCTTGGTAGGGTTTTAGAGCTAGAGAGCCATAGATGGATAGAGATAGAGAAATATGTGGATAGCTTCTGCTGGTTTCCCCCCTTTCTTTCCTCTTTTTTGTAAAAAGATTTTGAGCTGCATCTTAGAATGGATACCAAGGATCCATTCCAAGGCAGAAGAGCAGTAAGAGCTGGGCAATTGTAGTCAAGTGACTTGCCCAAAGTCACACAGCTGCGGTGTCAAATCTGAACCCAGGACCTGCCTTTCTATCCTCTGAGTCACCTGGCTTAAAAAAAGTGTTTGTACTAAGGGACGGTTGTTTAGGAGAGAGAGGAATGCTGGGGAAAATCTGTGGGAAAGCAACTAGAGCAATATAATGTAAAAAGGGAAGGAAAAAAAAGGGGCGGGCAGAAGGACCAGCCTCCTCCGACTCTCCCAGTCCTTACCGGCTAGCTCTGTTCAGATACCGACAATGGCTCCCTTCTGAAGCCTAGCACAGGCCAAGCCCCTAGCGGGGAGCTTAAACACAGCTGAGTGATGGAGGGAGGAGGGAGGAGACGAGGGAGGAGACGCGGGAGGGGCGGGGCCTGAGTGCGGTGGGCGGGGCTCGAGGGGAGGAGGCAGCTGGAGGCGTGGTCTGAGGGTGAGCCCTACGGTAAGGGGGCTTTTGGGGAAAGGGGAGGAGTTCCCTCTCGCTCCCAGACCGCGGGCACAACGGGCAGCGGAAGTTAGGGGGAGGGACCTAGAGGCTAAGGTTGCTCTGATTGGTCTGCTCTCCGGAAGTGAAACGGTTTCCTGGAGACGGTGCATGGAGGCGGTGACGGCGGAAGATCCCTGTCTGGGCGCGTGACGGCTTCGTGCTTGCGTGTTCGCTGTGGTCGCGGGGACCCCTGCCCCAGAGTGAGTGCGGGAAGGCAAGGACGCAGAGCTCCTCTGTCCGAGGCCCGCTCGCGCGTAGGGTACCCCAAGTTCCCCACGTGCCCCATGCCTCCGTTTCCCTGCCTGTAAAGAGAGGCTCGGCAGTCCCCGAGGCCTCCAGGCCGAGAGCCCTGACTTTGACCCCCGTTAGACCTTCCCGGGGCCTGGAGGAGAAGGGGATTGGGCTAGAGTCCTCCGCCCCAGACTCACACTACCTGAGACCTTGGGTTGGTCGGTTTCCCCGGGGTCTCATGATCTGTTATTTCGGTGAGACCCTGAGCCAATCACTCCCTGCCTGGGTCTCAGTTTCCCCATCTGTAAAAGAAGGAGATGGAACCAGATGACCCACGGCTCCCCCTTCCCACCAGCTCGAAGTCCTTGATTTATGGACTCACTGTAAGACCTTGGACCGGACACTCACTTGCCTGACTCTGTTTCCCCATCTGTTAAAGGAGGAAGTTGGCTCAGTTGCACACCCAGATCTCTTTCTGGCTTCTCAAGTCTTGTAGTTTTCTCACCCACAGGTTCCTCCTCCTATTCCTTGCTGCTTCCCCCCAAATCCAGTGCCTTTGAGGGCCTCAGCCTTAGTCAGCCACCCCTCATTCTCGCAAACCCCACAGGACCTTCAGCCCCAGTGCCACTGGTTGCCAAGACCTTGGGTAGACCTCTTCCTCATCTGTGAAATGAGTCGGCTCAGTGGGTCTCTAGCTTCATGAGAGTTGGGGTTCTTAGAGAGTGTGGGGGTGGGGGGGAACAGTCAAGGCAGGCCCATACAAGGTTTTAATTTCCAGCTCCTGTCTTCCAGGGCTTGTGGCCGGGCCTCCAGGATGTTTGTCCTGGTAGAGATGGTGGACACAGTGCGGATCCCCCCATGGCAATTTGAAAGGGAGCTTAATGACTCCATCTCGGAGGAGCTAAACAAGAAGCTAGCCAACAAGGTAAGGGACGGATGGGGACGGCTCTGGCTGTGGCTGTATCCCACCCCACCTTGTCCCCCATCTCAAGGCGGTTTTGTCCCCATAGGATGGAAGCCCCCCCCAAGGGCAGTAACAATTTTAACCAAATTTGGTCTGAACCCCTTCCCTTCTGTCTTAGAATCCATACTGTGTATCGGTTCTTAGATAGGAGAGTGCGAAGGGCTAGGCCATGGCATTAAGTGACTCACCCAGGGTCACGGAGCAAGGAAGAGCCTAAGGCCAGGTTTCAGCAAGTCTTTGTTAAGCGCTTGGTGGGTGCCAGGCAGCATGCTAAGTGCTGGGGATCAGAGAGGGCACAACCCCATCGCTGCCCTCCCAGGGCTCCTGTTTGAGTAAAGGAGACAACACGCATGTAGCTATAAGTACACACGACATACTGGATCCTTATGCTGTAAATGGAAGATGATGGGGGAGGGCAGGGGAGGAAGGGCCTTTCAGACTTGGGGAGAGTTCATGGAAAAGGGTTGGGGTCAGGAGACTGGGAAGGCAGGAAGGGTTTTCTATCTTGGAGGTCATAGGGAGCCCAAGGGTGATCAGGCTTGAGCTTGTGCTGAATCACCCTGGACGCCTGGGTGGTGTGGAGCAGGGGAAGCTGGAGGCAGGAGGCCCAGGGAGAGGTGTGAGTGCTGCAGTGAGAGCAGTGATTGGCACAACACCCCATTCTTGTCTTTGAGGCTGGACATTATGCCTGGCACTTAGTGGGTGCTCGTAAATCTTCTTTGATCCACTGTCAAGTGGGGATGATACTCCCACTTAAGATAGAGGCTTGAGAGCTGGACCAAAGGGTCTATCTCCCCCATTTTTTGGATGAAGAAACTGAGGCCCAGAGGTGGCTTGCCTGGCCCTGGCTTGCCCAGGTAAAAAATATACCACTAGCTGCCTGCATTGTTGCTGTGAACCTTCTTCCACATGCACATTGTGAATCGGTGCTTTATGGCTCAGCCTCTTCCAGGGAAAGCCCCAAGCCCTCTGGCCCCCTCCTCAGGCCTGGGAGGACCAGAGGAGCAGGCTTCCTAGTGGGACTGTGGCTGTGTGGGCCCAGCACCTAAGTGCTTGTTGCTGGACTGACTGATTGTGAGACCCAGAGACCCCGGTGGGGGTGGGGGTGGGGGGTGGGGCGTCGTCTCATCTGCCAAGGGCTGGCAGCAACATGCTGGCTGCTGACGAGTGACTCTTTGGTGCTGGCCCTGGCCCTGAGAGGGTTGTCCTTGGGGGTGCCAGCCCCATGGGACTCCTGCACCCTGGGGGTGGGCAGTGCCAAGGACGCTTCCTGCCTGTTTTCTGCCTGGTGAATCACCGGCCTCAGGCCAAATCCTCCCTGAGCATCAAGGCATGGCGTCGGGCGGCTGACTCCGCGTTTCCCCACAGGTTGTGTACAACATCGGACTTTGCATCTGCCTATATGACATCACCAAATTAGAGGATGCCTACGTGTTCCCAGGGGATGGCGCATCCCATACTAAAGGTGGGTATCCCTAGAGTTGGGTGTTGGGAGGGATCCTGGAAGTCTTGTCCTGTCAGCTGGGGCCAAGGAGGGCAGATGGTCTGTCCATCAAAGCTTTGCCTGTGCCAGGGACGTGACGCAAAGTGGCTCATTCTCCTTTGGGTCACCTCTGATGGTCAGGGAGCCCCCACTGCCCTCCTGTTCTGGACAGCTGGGCTACTTGGGGCTGTTTCTGGAGTCCAAAAGGATGTCCCCTGGGCTGTCTGAGGCCGCTCAGAAGCACTGTAGCTGGGGGCTCAGTCCCTTCCTCTGTCAAATGGGGAGTTTGGACCCATTGATGTCCGAGCTTTTCTCCAGCTCTAGGTAGGGCTGGCATCACATGCCCCCACAGGGCCTCCCTCCAGTCTGGAGTCCAAGCTCCATCTTTCCTCAGCCGATCTTTGACTGCCCCTGCGCTGGGGACTTCTCGTCCTGGCTGGGCACTGTCTCAGGAAGGCTGATCGTCAGAAGCACACACACTGACCAGCCCCAAGTTCAGGGTGTTCCACGATGTACCCTCTCCTTTTATTTTTATTTTTTTAAGCCCATACCTTCTGACTCAGTGCTGTGTATAGGTTCCAAGGCGGAAGAGTGGTCAGGGCTAGGCAGTTGGAGCTTAGTGATTTGCCCAGGTTCACTCAGCTAGGAAGTGTCTGAGGCCAGATTTGAACCCAGGACCTCCTGTGTCCAGGCCTGGCTGTACCCCCTGAGGTACCTGGCTGCCCTGTACTCTCTTTCAGTGAAGAAAGACTGGTAAGCAGAACCAGGTGACACAATGACCTCACATGATCTTGCCATCTGCACTGTCTTGCACCTGCAGGGGGGACCCCACCCCCACCCCACCCCCGTTTCCAGAAGCGGAGAGAGCTGGCTTCCTCTTCTCTTCTCCAGGGCATCAGGCCTTTCCCTGGGGCAAAGCTCCCTGGGCCTTACTTAGTCCTAGCCAGAACTAGCCCAGAGGCCTCTCTGAACTGAAGGGAAAGTGTTTCTTCCTCTCTTGGTGAGTGGCTTCCCTCACTCTCCGCAGGGGGATCTCTGACATTGTGCTGCCCCCCCAGGCCTTGGAGCAGCATCCCTTCTGGTCTGGCCATTAAATCACCCTGCCATGCTGGCCAGACCCACCTCCCTAAGACAGGCCGGGGAAGGGATTTTCATTTTCAGAAGCCCGTGCCTGAGGGCTCTCTGCCCAAGCCAGCCAAGGGTCTGAGTCTGGGGGGTAAGCAGGGGCTAGCTTGGCCCTCGGGAGATGCTCCATCATGTGAGGGGATAGCGGTATAGAGTGGCCCCAATCAGAGGACAGGCATGGCACTGTTACTCTCCTGCACCCCTGGCGCCTCCTGGCCAGGCAGGGAAGTAGCAGGAGGCTGGGATCTGGGATCCGATACCTTGGTTAACTTGGGGAACGGGGCCTTTAATTCCTAAGGTGCCTGCCTTTGTGGAAGGTTCCTGACAGTCCCATATACGGAACCTGTGCTCTGGGGCCTCCCTCCCCCAGCCTCCGCTTTCTCTGCCAGAGGCCAAGCAGCAGAAGCTGGCACAGTGCTGCCACACGCACCAAAGGGCCTTTGATCAGCAGGGCAGGCTTTGAATGCCTCCAAATTCCAGGCTAGGGGAAGCCAGGGGATTTTCCCAGGCCTTGCATCTCATCAGCTCCCGGAAGGTAAATGCTCTCTCCCAAGCAGTCTAGACCTTTGCATTATGGCAGCAGAAAATGCTTCTTGCTTAATGAGGAGGGTCTCTCCCTGCCCCCCACCCTTCCTCCACCTCCTGGGGGGTGCGGGGTGCCCAGTACAGCTCTTTAAAGACTTCTTTGTGATAGCTTTTCCTTCTCTCGCCTTCATTTTTCAAGCCATTTTTCTCCCTTTGTCATCCAGAGAGACATTGCACAGACCAGAATTCAGACAAGGGGGAAGGCCCTTCTGCCAGACTCCCCTGCCAGGGCCTGGGCTTCCAGAGCTGTGCCAGTCATTCAGAAGGAAGACTTCTTTTTAACCTCAGTTCATTTTGAGTTGGTTCTGCCCTGTCCACATCCTAACGGACTTGGGCCTGGAGGAAGGTCCAACTTGACTTTGGTGTGGAGAACCCCAATAGAGGCCTCAGCTACCCCCCCCCCCCCCCCCGGGGCCCCAGGGTCCCGCCAAAGCCTAAAAGCCATCTTGGGAAAGTTTCTTTGAGGTCATCCGGGGTCTGGTGGCTGCGGAGAAAGGTCAGACTCCTGCTTGGTTGCAGGGCACCTGACCAGAGTAATTGGGGGGGGGGGGTTCTAGGGAGCTCATTTCAAATCCAAATAGATCTTGATTCAGGGAAAGGAAGAACTTGTCTGTAGAATGGCCTGAAAATGAAATCATTTGCCTTGTGAGGTAGTGAGTTCCCTGTCACTTTGTGGGGTGTAGATGGGCCTTGGGTTGGGGAAGAGATGGGTTTAGGTGGGGGTTCTTACCCTTTTCAGCTGCATTTGTCACCCTTTGGCTTCCATTTGGGGTATTTAAAAATGATTCTGAGAAGGTGTTGGGATGGAAGAACGCTCACTAGGCAGCCTCCTCCAAGAATCCAGGGGCCGCATTTGCTCTTTGACTCACAGATGGCCTTTACCTGGGCACCTCGAGGGCTGGGGAGCTCCCTCTGCACCAAGGCAACCCATCCCAGATGGGGCCATCTCTGGTGACGAGACGTCCTTCTTTTGGGCCGAAACCTGCCTCTCAGCTCAGTCCTGGGCCTGCTCCCTGGCCCCCTGGAAATACAGGGGATCGTCCCTCCCTCTGCCTGCTCTCATGCCTTCTCCCAGGGTCCTCATGCCTAGAGACTCCGCATGGCCTGAGCGGGTTTCAGTTCAGCTCCCCCGAATCAGAGCAGTTCCAGAGTGAGGCGGGCGGCACACAGCGAGGCCCTGGAGGTCTCTAGGCCTTTCGGTGGGCTCTGCTAGGTGGGATTCTTGTGTCACCCGCAGCAAGAGCCCTCCGAGGTCTCTTCTGGCTCTGAAGTTCTGCAGCAATTTCCCTTTTCTTTGAGGGATGGGGCAGGTCTAACGTGCTCGGGGCTCTCTCCCTGCAGGACGTGGGCCAGAAGCTGGAAGCCTCAGCTAACGGCCCAGCGGAGAGCCCGGCATGCCATGCCCATGGTTTGTCCTTTGTGATGTTGGCCGGGGAGGGACAGCTGGATGGGGGCAGAAGGAATCCTTCAGAGCCCGGGGCAAGGCTGCTTTGTGTCTTTCAGTCCATTTCCGCTATGTGGTGTTCCACCCCTTCTTGGATGAGATCCTGATTGGCGTGATCAAAGGCTGTAGCCCCGATGGGGTCCACGGTAAGCGGCTCCTCGGCCCTCTGGGGGAGAGCTTGGGTTGGGTGGTCATAGTTGGGCCAGACTAGGCCACGGACTGGCCCTGAAAAGCCCTGTGTGAATGCGACGTGTAGACGGGTCTTGTCAGTGTGCCTGCCACAGGCTGATCCGGGGGAGCCCCTCCATAAAGGGGGGGGCCTAGCGGTTTGCCCAGACCTCAGGGGATATGGGTCAGCGGTGTTTGGGGAGGGCAGCCCCAGTGCTGGACTTTGTAACTCTTGGGGCTGGCCTTGCCCAATGCAAGGTTGGACTGTTCAGTGGTTACAACCCAGTGGCAGCAAACTTCCCTTTTTTTTTAAACCTTTATGTGACTTGTCCAGAGCCACAGGGCTAGGAAGTGCCTGAGGCCACATTTGATCTCAGGACCTCCAGTCTCTGGGCAGAGAGCTCTATCCACTGAGCCACCTCTGTCCTAGCCCCATCTTTTTTTTTTAAGTAAAGGAGAAAGAAGTGGATTTGGGGAGTCAGGGCGGGGGTGGGGGCTCATGAGGATGACTCATTCCAGAGCACCAGGCCCCCCCAAGGACCCCGAGCTAGGTGCTGAGACCCGCCTGGAGAGACCTTGATGGGCCCTTCCCAGCTCACCCCCATCCCCTTCCAGTCTCTCTAGGGTTCTTTGATGACATCCTCATCCCTCCAGAGTCCTTGCAACAACCTGCCAAGTTGTATCCTTCCTGATTTCCTGATGTCTGGGGAGGGTGCGGGGCTGTTGGCGCTGCCCGGGGCTGCCACTAGGGGGCAGCATGGCCACAGGCTTGGGAAGGGGCACAGAGCAGCTCCCCAGTGCGGGCTCTAGGCATGCCACCTCTGCATCCCGGAATCACATCAGCTGAGAGCAAATCTCCCTCTTTGTGGGGAGGGATCTCCAGACGAAAGGGTGGAGAAATGATGGTGCCCAGAGCCCTGGGCTGCTCTCCCCGTGACGAGCTGGATGGCAGGAAGCAAAGGGGAAATAAATGCATGCCTCCTGTTTACTGGGCCCAAGAAATGGGGGTGGGACTCCCTGTTCTGGGTGGCTGTTTCCTCTCCTCTAAAGTGAAGGGTTTCAATGGAGAGGACTTTGCCCTTTGGCCCCGGCTCTGGGCTCAGTTCGTGTTGGTTGAGCACCTTAACCCTTGAACCTGATCAGTGATGAGGCTGAGCAAGTGTGGGTTTGGGAATATGAGACCGAAGAAGGAGCCCATGACTTGTACATGGACACGGGGGAGGAGATCCGCTTCCGGGTGGTGGACGAGAGCTTTGTGGACACATCCCCGACGGGGCCGAGTTCTGCTGAGGCCTCCACGTCCAGTGATGAGGCTCCCAAAAAAGAGGCCCCTTATACCCTAGTGGTAAGAGTGTGTGTGTGTGGGGGGAGGCTGGGCATCAGCTCGTGAGCCAGGAGGGGAGGGGCGAGAGTCCAAACCCTAGGAAGGCCCAGGACAGAATGATGTTGGCTCGTCTTCCTCTCCAACATGCCCAGCTCATTCACGTGGGAGCAAAGGGCCTGGCCTGGTATTCTGATCATGTTCTCCCGGGACCTGACAGGCTCCCTGGCTCAGCATGGGGGTGGCAGCTCAGACGGATGGCCACAGCTTCCAAAGAGGGAGAATGGGGTGGGGGGCAGCACCCACCCCAGATATTGCAGCCAAACCAGATTTGAGGAAGGCGGGCCGGCATGGCGTTGTGCCTCCCTGAAAAGGACCCTGTGATTCCCTCAAAGTCTACCTGGTGAGGCCCTTTGAGGCCCAGAGGTCTACCCAGCCTGGTTTGGTCCTAGGCACGAAGGAACTCGCCTCCCCTGACCAAGGCCAGCTGGACGGGGGCTTCCTGAAGAGGGCCCATTCCTCGGAACAGGTTGGAGCAAACTGCAGAGTTGAGGCTCAGTGTCTGTTTTTCCCTCCCTTACAGGGATCCATCAGTGAACCAGGCTTGGGGCTTCTCTCTTGGTGGACCAGCAGCTAATGATGGTCAAGAGGATGTATCTGTGACACCCGTTAGAACGGACAGGCTGGGGTGCTGGCCTCTACTCCCCCAGGAGCCCCTCTTCCCCGCTGCACCTTGGCTTCCTCTTGTCAGGGGAGCTGGGAAACGAGAAGACCCCCGTCCCCTCTGCTCTCCGTTTTGTGGCCCTGGGCTAAGACAGAGCGGGCCTCCCAGAGGGCACAGCACGAGGGTTGCTGTGAGATCTGTGCCCAAGGGCCACAGCCAGGGGAGAGCCCTGGTATTGCTGGGAGCGTTTCTCCAGTCTGGCCTCTACGGGAAAGGCAGTGATCTGGAGGTTGGAAGCCCTTGCTGACTTTGTAACCTTCCTCCCTCCTGGCCTGTTTCCTCTTCATGAGCAGGGCTGCCCTGAACAAGGATCTTCCCAGCTGAGCGACCCGTCCCATGGCCGTCACCATTTGCCTATGTGGGCTTGAGTGGCCGGTCACAAACGCGTGGCAGCAGGGATTTTGGCCTCTTGTGAGGGAATGACGGCTACCGCCTGGGGAGCTCCAGGGGCTCAGACACTTGACGGGCATTTGGGGAGCTGTTGTAACCCCAGAATAAAGTAGCTTTCTTGGCACTAGCATCTGGAGCCCCAGCTTCTTCCCCAGGATGTTTGCAGAGCGCAGGTCCACTGGTGGCCAGGCTTAGACTCAGGCAAAGGGCCCCTCCCTGCCCTCACCCTGCCGTGCCTAAGGGTGTGGGCACCAGGCCCAGAGACTAAAGGTCTGCCTTGGACTTGGGAGCCAGGCGAGGCCAAAGACCAGTAGCAGCCAGGAAGCACCTCTGCTTGGGCATCTTTGCCCAGGGAGGCTCCCTGGCTGACTAGGTTTGGGCTCTGTCCCTGACTTAAGTCAGTAAAATGGGGAGAAGGCCGCTCCAGGCCAAACTTCCTGCACAGAGGAAACTTCCTTCCCAAAGGCCCTTTTGGGCCCCCCTCTTGAGGTCACCTCCAGGGCCCTCACACCCCTTCAGCTCCCTATTGCCTCCTGCCCAGCTTCCAAGCTTGCCTTCTGGCCCACTGGTCCCATCCAGTGCTTCCTTTCTCTCCTGCTTCGCCCTTTGTGCTGTCTGTGGACACCTGGGATGCCCTTCCTTCCTCTCCTCAGGCCTGGGATTCCTACTGGGCCTCAGCATCCCCTCCCAGTGCCCTCTGATGGGCATTGCCGGAATGACTTTGGGGAAGATGTAGGGGAGTCTGGGTGCCAAGGGCGCAGTCCTTGGCCCTCCTGACCCATCCTGGGGGCTCTATGGCCTGCTTCCTTTTCCTCCCACCTAATGGCAGTGAGCTCCCCAGAGAGCATCAGATACCAAGGGCCAGTGAGGGTCACTTTCACCTTCCTGCCTGTGGCAGGATGCAGTGGGACTAGGCGGCCGTGTGCCTAGAGGGGAGGAGGGAGGGCGGGCAGGGGCAGTGGCCAGACCCAACGGGGCTGTGGCGAAGGGGGCAGAGACACACAGTGGCCAAGGAAGCAGTCACCGACTGGAATCTTATTACTTTCTGTCGCAAGAACCAAAACGCTTTCTTTTAAAATCCTCAAAGCCATCGGCGAGACAGTCGGGAGGGAAGCACATCTTCGGATGGAGTCTTGTGTAAAAACGGGCATGGGGGCAGGAGTGTTGGGGAAGGCCGGGATGGACTGGGGCGCAGAGGGCTGGCCGGGAGGGCCTCACTTCTGCAGCTCCTTCATCCGGTTCAGGGCGCTCCCTGCACGGAACCACTCGATCTGCGTCTCGTTGAAGGTGTGGTTCAGCAGGATGGTCTCCTGGTTGCCGTTGGGGTGTTTGATGATGCACTTGAGGGGCTACAGGGGAACAGATGGGACACCGGGCCTCACTTCTCCAGCCCAGGGGCATGGGGTGGGGGAGCCTCCCCGGGGCTGGCCTGGGGGACCCCGTTCCCCCCTTACCTTGCCAGGAGCGAATTCCTTCAGGCCCTGGATGGTCAGTTTGTCCACAGGGTGGATCTTGTTGTAGTCTGCAGGGTCAGCGAATGTCAGGGGCAGCAGACCTTGCTTCTTCAAGTTGGTTTCTGGAGGTCAGAGAAGGAAGGGCCCCAGTGGAGCAGCCTGGGCACAGCAGCTGGCCAGGGCAGAGATGACCCCAAGGCTACCCCTATGGCTGTGGATCTGAAGGAAAAGGAGCTCGGGGACTTTTCCCACGCCAGGATCCAGAGGCCTGGCCATGGAGGGGGGCCTGTCGGGGCAGGGCAGAGAGCGGCTTACCATGGATCCGAGCAAAACTCTTGGTGATGATGGCTCGGCCTCCCAGGTGCCGGGGTTCCAGGGCCGCGTGCTCCCGGCTAGAGCCCTCCCCGTAGTTTTCATCTCCAATCACCACCCACTTGATACCGTTTTTCTGTGCAGGGAGCAAGTGTGGGCTGTGAGGGGCCTGAATGCTTCCCGCCCTGACCTCAGGCTCCCCAAGCCTGAGAGTCCCCAGACTTGAGGCCCAGAGGGTCCCAGGGAGCCAGCTCTTCTGGTGCCAGGAGGTTGGGGCACTGGGGACCAGCCCAGAAAAGATGGGCTGTCAGCATCAGAGAGCTGCCGGCTCCTAGGTTCACACCAGACTTTGTGACCTTGGCAGAGTCCTTTCTCCCCTCTGCCTCAGTTTACTCATCTGCCCAAAGAGGCTACCTGGATGGGCCGAGCTGAGGGAAAAGAACAGTTCCCGCCCCCCCCCTCCCCTCCCCTCCCAAGTGGCCCTCTGAGGTCAGCAGAGCCAGATGAGGCGGCATCACTGGGGAAGGCCCTTGGGGGACAGGGAGAGCTGGGGCAAAAACAAGCCCCAGGGGTGGGACCTCCTGGCCACTTTGAACTGGCACAGGATTTTGGTCCCTGATTCCAGATCTTAGCCTTCCACCTGGGAATCTGAAAGGAAATGATCTGTCCACGGTCACACAGGTGGGAACAGAATCCAAACTCGGGACTCTGCCATTCCCAAGCCAGAGCTTCTCTTCCTCTGGCTCCTACCCACAACGTGCCAGGACCTGTATGCTCTGGGCCCCATGCCCAAAAGATGCACCCTCTCCAGGCTGCTCCCCCACCCAATGCCACTTGCTTGCAGCCCCTGCCAAGAGAACTGGCTTCCAACCCTATGACCCTGGAGCTCCTTCCACCCTAACCCTGCCCATTCTGCTCTTAGGGGCACTTGGGCAGCCAGCTCCGCACCAGGATGACCAAACGACTAAGGCCACACAGTTGGTGAAGACAGGAGATGAGAGCTAAGTCTGGGGGTCCTGGCTTCCAGTCTAACTGTCCTGCCAGGGCAAGAATAATGCAGTGAGAAGGCTTGGGAAGCACTTGGCAGCCCCCTGGTGCCCTCTCTGGCTGGGCCATCTTCCTGTGCCAGGGCCTTCTTTTCTAAATCCCTCCTGAAATGCGGCTTTGGGAACCCTTTCTCCTGTCCTTGTGAGTCCTTTAAGACGCAAAGCCAAAGACCTCCCACTCCTGCTGGCCGGTCCCTGGGGGCCTACCTTGTAATAGCGAGCAGTGTCCGGGACCGGCCCAAACTCCTGGGTCACGGCATTTCGGACTGAGTTGGCTTTGCCATTCTCAATGTTGATGGCGCCGATCAGCAGGTTGTTGGAGATGTTGTCCAGGTGGCCACGGAACTTGAGCCAGGGGCCGGCGGCAGAGATGTGGTCAGTAGTGCACTTTCCCTTGACCTAGGCAGGGGTGGAGAAGCAGAGGTTGGGTGCTCACCAGAAGTTGGCTTCGGGGGGGGCCCTACTCCCTGGGGGAAAGGTCAGAGCTCAGGAGAGCTGGAAGATATGGTGCCGCGGAGTGGGGGAGGATGTGTGCACCACAATAGCCAAGTCCTCCCATTCAGACACGAGGGGTCTAGCTGGAGCCCCAGGGCTCGAGCTCTCGGGTTGGTCCCTGGGGCAGCCCAATCTCAGTGTGGCCATGATCAGGGGGAGGAGAGATGAGCCCCGGGATGGAGGCCAGCCCGCCAGGCCGAGGGACAGACAGCAGGCCAGCACTGGGTGGAAGGATGACACTCCCATCCGCCCAAGCCCCGCTGTGCCCACCTTGATGAGGATCTGGAGGTCCTCCAAGTCTCTGCCGTCCCACTTGTCGAAGGGCTCTAAGAGCTGCAGCCGTTGGCTGGTGGGGCTCACGTCCACTCGCTGGCTGCTGCCATCTTTTGGGGGGTGCTGGTAGGTGTCCTGCCCGGGGTCAAACTCCTGCACAAGGGCCGAGGCCAAGACAAGACATCAGTCTCGAGAGCACGGCCCCCACGGGCTTCCTCCAGGGGCACAGGACGGAACGGGGTGGGGGTGAGCCGTTACCGCTCTCGGAAGCTCGTCGGCATCAGGGGCCTCAAGCTTGAACTTTTTGCCGTCTTTGCCCGTGAGAAAGTCCGTCTCTGGGTTGAATTTGAGGGTGCCGGCGATGGCCAAAGCGGTAACAATCTGAGATGGAGAAAAGCTTGGAGGTGACATCCCCGCCCTGGCTCTCTCTCTCAACCCTTCCCTTCTGTCCTAGACTCAAACTGGGCATTGGAACAGTAAGGGCCAGACGATAGGGGTTAAGGGACTTGGCCAGGGTCACCTAGCAGGAAGGTCTCTGGGCCTGGCTTTCTCCACAGAGACCCACCCCCCCAAGGCTCTATGACAAAAGCCTGGGCTGAGGCAGAGCCCAACCCTGCAGGCCATGACCGTCAGCCCCAGAACCACTGGGAAGAGAGTGGGGCTGCCCAAGGGCTCCAGGCCAGGGGGCCTCACTCGGGAAGCGGGTGCCATGTGCCCGTCATAGCCTCCACAGACAGGCCTGGGGAGGTCATCAAGGAGGCCAGAGGAGATGCCACGGCCACGGCGCCAGCAAAGACTCTGCTTGCTCTCTCTGTCCTTATAAGTCATGTGGGGCTTGGACCACCAGCACGTGGATGGCTGGGCTGGGAGGATCTGAGTGCAAATCTAGCCTTGGACCCTTCCTGGCTGTGGGGCCCCATTTGCTTTGGTTTCCATAACTGAACAATGGGGCTGACTGCAGGGGTCAAACGGGTTACATGAGGCCCCCCCCGCCCATCGCCAAGGGAAGCTCGCCTCTGGGGAGGTGACGAAGGCATGGGTTTCAGGGTTGGCGTCGTTGCGGCCTGTGAAGTTCCGGTTGTAGGAGGTAACGATAGTGTTCTTCTCCCCCTTCTTAATGTCCTTCCTATAGGGGGAGCAGAGGGCAGCAGCAGGGGTCACTCCCAGCTCCCTGACCCCTCTCAGGCCTCCCCCTCCAGCCAGGTCTTTCAGGCACTCGTGCCCCCAGGCCCCCTCAGTCCTCCCCACTCGGGGCCAGCTCCAGGAGGGCTGTTAATGCTGGGCTCTGGCCCAGGGGGTGCTGGGAGTAGCAGCTGGGTCATCTGGTCACTCCTGGGGCTATCCTCCTTACCTGTCCCATTGGCCGATGCAAGGGCCACAGGCGTTGGCCAGGACGACGCCTCCCACGTCACGCAGGATCTGTGCCTGCAGGAGGGAGGGAAGGGAGGGGGTCAGCCGAGGCCTGCCGGGCTCCGGGCTGGCAGCCTGACCCACTCGTGCCCCCACGGCAACTCGGCCGGAGACACTCACGTAGCCGTCCCTCTCGATGGTGGCCCGGATCTGCTCGGAGCCGGGGGTGATGGTGAACTGGGACTTGCACTTGAGGCCGTGGGCGAGGGCCTGCTTGGCCACGGCTGCCGAGCGCCCCATGTCCTCGTAGCTCGAGTTGGTGCAGCTGCCGATCAGTCCTGGAGGATCCGGGAAGGCACGTCAAGAGAACCGAGGCGGCCACGTGCACTCGTGCGGGGCTGGTCCCCGAGCCGGGCACCGACCGCAGAGGTCACTGGAGCTGGGCGGGGCCCAGGGAGGGAGCCGGCCTGGCCACGGCTCTCCCAGGAGGGGCCATTCGCTACGTACGCATGGACAGGGCCAGCGACGGTTCCAGGCTGCCGCCACGACGGCTGTCCGTGCAAACACACATCCCCATCCTCCCTCCGGGCCAGGTCTCTGCTGGGCTTGGGGATCCCTTCCCCGCCGCTAACGGTCACTCTGGCCTGCCCTGAGCCAGGCTGGCCTTGGAGCCTGCCTCTAGCCACCCAAGTGGGGTGTAAGGACGGCCTCCAAAGGCCCTCCCAAACGTGGCACGGCCCCTCCGAGGCAGACTGAGGGTCGGGGCAGCCCTGGGGGCCGAGCTTACCCACGCGGATGTCCAGGGGCCAGCCTTTCTTTTCTGCCACAGCTCCTATATCAGCCACGGGGTGGGCCAGGTCTGGGGTGAAGGGCCCGTTGATGTGAGGTTTCAGCTGTACAAGGGAGAACACTGGTTCGGTCTGAGAGCAGGGGGCTATTCCGGGCAACCGGTATAAAGGGAAAATCCCAGAAGCTTCCTGGAAATGCATCCTGCTGGAGCTGGGGGAAACTGAGGCACAGGGGACAGTGCTCCAAGGCACAGGAAGCGGGTGGTCAGGCTGAACTCAGAGGCTGGACTTAGCCTGAGTCTCTTTCCACTAGAGCCAGAACAGAGGAGCGCAGGCAGGGGTTCACCATGTTTGCTCCCTGTAAGTGATGGCACCAGCCCGATGCCGGGCTGGGCTCAGGCAGGCAGGGATCCAGAGGCTCAATGAGGCCTAGAGGGGGGCAAGGTCACCCTGCTATGGACTAACGAGCACACCTGGAGCTGGAAGCTGGCTTAGACTGCTGGCCTCGGGCTCTCTCAACAGCCTGCCCCAAGAGAGCAGGCCACAGGCTTGAGGCAGGCCCCGAGCTGCCTGGTCCAGACCCCTTGGGGAGCAGCCTCCAAAGGGCAATCGTACTCCCAGGATTCATCAGCCTGAACGAGGGAAGGCCCCGCTGTGTCCCTTTCCCAGTCATTACTGACTCGGCCCCTTCAGATTTGGGGCTGTGCTAGGCAGAAGCACAGGAGATGGGGGGTGATGGGGGGGGGGGTGGCCTCCAACCAATGCGACCTCAGACAAACTGGCCAGGGGCCCGACTACCTCCATAACCTTTACGTAGCAAATTAACTCAGCAGTCCAAGAGGGGAGACCACAAAGGTTTGGCTCAAGAAGCAGCACCGGGCACTGGTCCCTGACACAGGGCACGACAGCTGACCCAGGCCTAGAAAGCCACTGGGCAGCGGCACGTGGGCACCCGCCATGCCCCAGCTCTGGGATGCTGGCCTCAAGCGCGGGCGGCCCCCACCGTGCCCGGGTTCACATTCACCCTTTACCTCGTTGAGGTTAATTTCAATCACTTGGTCATAGTGGCAGCCAGGGTCGGGCACCAAGTGGTCCTTGAATTCTTCGGCCAATTGAGCAATGTCTGAAAAGAGCCAGGGAGGCCGGTCAGCGACCCTGTCCAAATCCCCCGAGGAAACACCTATCAAACTCCCAGAGTGCTCAGGATTGGGGAGGAAGGAACAGACACGGGCCACGGGAAATAGAATAGGGATGGCTGGGCGGTCAGTCTGTCGTGGAGACCCGAAATGGTCCTAGCCCCGCCCCACTGTCCAGACAGAACTCTCATTTCTGACCAGGGACCATGGGGACCACGTGGGCCAGCAGATGCGATACTCTGTCCTGGCAACATCGGGGTGCAGGCAGACTGTTCTCTGTTCTTCAGCACTTCCCCAGCCCTCGGGCCCTCCCAGCTCCAACATTCTGTTTCTCTTTCCACGTAGCCGGGGCAGAGGACGGGAATGCCACCCCCAGGCCCCAGGGTCCTCACGAGGAATCGAGAGGTTCAGGTGCCTATTCCACAGGAAGAAGGAGCAGCATCTCCGCCTCCCTCCTCCTCTCCTTACCAGCCCGGCCAGTCTTGCTCAGATATTTCTTCATCCTGTGGTTGTAGGGGAACACGGAGGTGGTGGCCCCGATTTCTGCACCCATATTACAGATAGTCGCCATGCCTGGAAGGAGAAAGGCGTATGATGGGGCTGAGTACAGAGCGGTACGTTCTACACTGGGCCATGTCCTTGGCTGTGGCTAGGCCCCTGCGGGCTCGAGAGCCGGCCCTTCTCCTTTCCCTGCCTCCTGCCCCATGCCTGACCCACAGCTCCTCTAGGAGTCCTTTACGAGGCTCTCCTACATGACGAGGAGACCCGACTCCAATCCTCAGCTCCATCCACCTCTGCCCACCTGTGCAGGAGATGGAGTCCACACCGGGCCCGTGGTACTCAACAATGGCCCCAGTGCCACCCTTCACGGTCAGGATGCCCGCCACCTTCAGAATCACGTCTTTGGGGGAGGACCAGCCAGACAGGGAGCCTGTCAGCTTCACACCAATCACCTGAGCAGGAACCAAGAAGGCAAGGCATGAGGGAGGGCAGAAAGACTTTGAGGAACAAGGCTGGGACAACTAGAAAGCACCCAGGAACCCCAGAGAGGGGAAGGAATCCTGTCTCAATGGACACCTGCCAGCTGCCACCATCCGAAGGCCCGAGCCTCCCTCCTGACTCACCTTGGGGCACTTCAGCTCCCAGGGGATGCCTGCCATGACATCCACTGCATCAGCTCCGCCAACACCAATGCAGATGCCCCCTAGGCCGCCCCCATTCGGGGTGTGGGAGTCTGTTCCAATCAGCAGGACCCCCGGGTATGAGTAGTTCTCAAGGATGATCTGCAAAGGGTGTTAAGGACCAGAACCTGAGACGCTGAGCATGCAGGTGGAGGAGGCGAGGAGTCTGGGAAATCAGGCAAGAAAGTGGCCTCCCCCAACCCTGGCTAGCCCAGGCCAGGCCTTTTATGGATTTCACTGGTCCCACCGACGACTGCGGAGCATCACCAAGTTTGCAAACATCCATATGGAGCTGCAGAACAGCTTGTGAAGAAGGACTGCCGGTGGCGTTAGCCCCATTTTACAGATGGGGAAACGTCAGCTGGCAAGGTAACCAATGTACCTATGAAGAGGATGCCAGGAAGGGAAGCTGAGGCCAAAGGGAGGTCACCTTGGAGAAGCTTTACCACAATCCTGCCTGCCCTGCCCACCCTTCCCTCCGACATCCCTCTCCCCCTCTTCACCTGGTGAATGATTCCGGAACCTGGTTTCCAGAAGCCCACTCCATACTTGGCACCTGCTGTTGCCAGGAAGTTATAGACCTCCTGGTTAATGTCCTGTTGACACAAGTGAAAAAGAAAAGCTGTCAGCACCTTTGCTCTGACCCCCTTCTCCACCCAACCACCGCCCAACCCCTCCCAGGAGCCAGGCCACGCTTTGGTCCAGCCCCCAAATCTCCCTTATTCCCCGAGCTGGCTGAGCCCCTCAGAGAAGACATCCCGAGCCAATCAGAGACAGTATGAGCGAGTTCCTGTGGGCCCCCAACGAGGGATCAGGCCAGAACAGAAGGGGCCAAGAACCAACCCTCCTACCCCGGAGGTCAGGCTGGACCAGGTCCAGTGGAGGTGGCTGGGATGCCTCACACTCGCCCTGTGCTGACCACATACCTGAGGCCGGCTGTGGGCGCCTTTCTAGCCATCCCATTTGAGAGGGAGATGAACCTAACGGGCCCTGTCCAGCATGGAAAGGGGAACTCAAAACCTGGGAGTCAGGTAGCCTCACAAGGATCCAGAAAATGAAGGGCAGCACGGGGCAGGCCTGGAGACCAAGCCCTACAAGGCCTGAGGATGTGAGATGGGCCGAGGAGAGGGTCAGGGAGGGGAGAGGAGCTGATTGCCGAGTCCCAGGATCTGGAATCATTGTTGTTCGGTTGTGTCTGACTCTCGGTGACCTCATTTGGGGTTTCTTGGCAAAGACACTGGGATGGTTTGCTGTTTCCTTCTCCAACTCATTTTACAGACGAGGAAACAGAAGCAAACAGGGCTAAGTGACTTGCCCAGGGTCAGACAGCTAAGACACTGAAGCGGTTTGCCATTTCCTTCTCCAGCTCATTTTATAGATAAGGAACTAAGGCAAACAGGGTTCAGTGACTCGCCCAAGGTTACACAACTGGGAAGTGTCTGAGGCTAGGCCCTCAATCCACTGGGCCACCTTGCTGCCCAAGTATCTCGAGGGGGTCACATAAAGAATTCAGCCTGTTCTGTATGGCTGCAAAGGAGAGGAGCAGGACCAAGGGGCATAGCTTTGTCCAAAGTGAAGTTTTCACTTACAGTGAGAGCTGCCCTATGATGGGAAGGCCTGGCCCCATGTTCCCTGTCCTAGCAGGAAGGGCTTCCAGAGGGCAGCTGGGCTCTTCTCCTCTGAGGCACTGCCCCCCCCCCCCCCCCCAGGGCTAAGGGAACAGGAATCGGAGAGAGGGCAAAGGAGAGTCTAGCAGCCTCAGGAGGAGAGGGATGGGTCTGAACCCCAACTCAACTGCTAAAGAGCTGCGTGGCCTCAGTCAAACTGTCCATCCTCTCTCTGTCCACTATGGCCCCTTCTAGGTGACAGAAGTTCCTGCCTTGTGGGCACTGGGTGAATGCTGAAGAAGCTCATGCTGTAGGAGATGGCAAGTGTGCCCACCTGGCACACAGTGGCAGGAATAGGGCCAAGATTTAGGGGCCCTCAGGCCCAGCTGAGCCACTAGTTGGCTAGAAGTGGAAGGGGGTCGGGAAGCCGTGTCAAAGCTCTGAAATGCCCCAGTTTTCAGCCAAAAAAGGGCCCGAGGCTTTCTGACTTTTGCCTTTGTGTGTGAGCCGGGCCGTTCAGGGTCCCAGATGGGACAACATTCTAGACCAAGCAGTCCTTGGCCAGGGGAAGCCCAACCCCTCAATGAACTGACCCACTTGACGCTGCAGCCCACCCATGCACCTTGGCTCGGCGGAGATCCTTGTCACCACCGAGCTGGGCCTCAATCAGGTGGTCACAGTGGATGGTGGATGGCACGGCCACTTTGGGCAGCCCGCTGCTGATAAACTGTAGCATGGCCATCTGTGCTGTGGCATCCTGCATGGCCACGCGGTCTGGTCGCAGTCGCAGGTACGTTGTGCCTCGCTCGATTTCCTGGTTGAAAGGGTCATCCAGGTGGCCATACACAATCTTCTCAGACAAGGTTAGTGGCCGGTTCAACCTGTGGAGAAGTGGGAGGTGGGGACCTTAATCCCTGCCAGCTAGGAAATGCCTAGGAGAATGCCCTTTGTGCCAGCGTCCTCTGGGAACAAAATGGGGTGTGGGGAATGAAGGAGGAATGTCCCCTTCCGGCCCCAGAGACCCAAAGTGCACCTAGCCAAGAGCGGCCTAGACGACACCGAGTGAGTTCCTAAGCAAAATATGTCATTTTTCTAAAAAAAAAAGCAAAGAGGAGTGAGCCTGCCAGGCGTCCAGACTTTGGTTCTTGATGGCTTGGCTCCAAAGAGATCCTCCCAGCACCCCAAAACCCTCTACGGCAGTCCAGAAGCCCCTTCCCTACCTTTTCCGGACGATGTTAATGTTCTTTTCCAGGAGCTCATAGTGGATGTAGTCATGGGGCTCAAAGTGGCTCATGGCCACCTTGGCTGGCCGGCATAGGATGGAAGCCACATGGTACCTTCGGACCCCATTGCCCAGCACCTTCTGTAAGGAGAGAGGAGATGACTGAGCCGAGTAGTGGCCAGCGTGTGGAGCTATGAGTTTGGAGAAAACCTCCTGCAGGGGCAGTTTTAGGACTGACCAGGAGAAGCGACGGGGAAAAGAAGCCATCTGGGTCAGGCCCTCGCACTCAGGACAGCAGCCTTAAAAGAACAATGGCTCTTAGGTCTGCCATGTGCTCATGCGATGCAGCCCAGCCTTGTTCCTCCTGAACGACATGCCCTGGCCTCATTCTGCCTGGGCCAACGGGCAGGCTGGACCTCCCGAGCACCCGTGTGTTATGAAGGGCAGACAGCCAGGGAATGATCTGGATGAGGAGAGAGCTGGCTTGTGTGTGACTTTAGGACTACCCGGCATTTCCTCGAGAAGCTGCTACTGACCGGTTACCTCGGGTGTCCCCCTGCCTAGAAGGGAGAGGGGCTCACGATACCGTGGGCAGGGGCTTCTCCTAGAGCTCAGAGGGGCCTGGACCTAGCCTGGCACTGGGCATGGCCCCTCTGGCCCTCAGAAAACCACCACCACAGCTCAGGAATATGAACACAGAGATACCAGAGGCCCTTGGTGTAACAATTAAAATTGATAAAGGCTGATATTATGAGGAAAACTAATATTTTATTTAGGCCCACGTTGATAGAATAAATCGGACCACGCGCCTAGCTAAGATCTCTTCAAACTCCCCGCCGGTCTATACCTTCCATCTCCTTTGGCTGCTTCGTAGGAAGAGACCTCAAGCCTCCTTGGTCAATACTTAAAGCCGGGCTTTGCGTTCGAGACGTCATCACGTCCAAAACCGGAAACCCGTTGCATCACGGAAAATGTAGTCTCAAAGTCCCTCACATGTCCACAGGAAGTTGGTCATATATCTACATATCTTGAGGCTTAATACTTCTAATGGAACCCCAGTAATTTTAAATAACACATTGGTCAGCCCTTAGGGGCTAGAGAAATGGCAGCATTAGGGCCACATCTGAGGAGTGGAGTGATGAGTGGACCAGTGAGAGTGGATGGCAGCTTGAGCTTGGACAGGCAAGCTGGGCCCCACCTTCTGTCCCTAGACAGACGGACGACAACTTGAGCCTCTGATGGTCACATGGAGATGTCAGCTCACCTGCCTATGTGGAAGTAAGAGGCGGCTCTGGCCACACACTCAAGAGGAGCACCATAGGCCACAGAAAGGTCCCCCCAAGGACACAGGAAGTGAACCTAAAGGCTGGATTAACACATCACGACAGGCAGGCCCAGGAAAAGGGACTCTAGTCCGGGGCTTAGTCAGGAGACGCAGGTGGAAGTCCTGACTCAGTGAGAAGGCCACTGAGCTGATGGGAGCCTTATTTGCCAGCAGGGCACAGTGGGTACAGTGACTCACAGGCCTGGCCTTGCTCCTTATGCCCCAGGGGACGAGAACAGCCATGCACAGAGCCTCTCCATCTCCAGCCTTTGGCCTCTTTCCCTAGAACATGGAGAGGCAGGCAAGGCAATGGATGATGCTGGCATTAAATGATGTTTATGGAAGAACCTGTGTCTCTCTTGGGTTTTAGGGCCCTCTGGGTGAGGAAATGCCCTTCACCAATACCGGCTGGCTCCCTTAGAGAGTTGTCAAAGGGGCTAAGAGACTTGTCCAGGATCCCACATCTGCAATGGGCCAGAGGTCAGCCTGGCTCTACCCATTGCGCCACACTGCCCAGGGGTTTACGGAGCACTAGAAATCTTCCAAAGCATGTAAATGCATTCTCTCCTCTGAAACTCAGAAACACTTTGTAGTCACCCCATTTTACAGATAAAAAACTAAGGCTCAGAGTAAACTTGAAGGTCTGTCTTCCTAATTCCAAATCCAGCCAAGCTGCTGCCCTTTAATCCCCTGAACAGAGTTCTTGCTGTCATTATGCAGAAACCCAAAGATGATGATGAAGCACTTAGCAGCCCAAGAGCGAAGCCTGCACTAGCCAGGATATAATCACCCCCAGACCAGGTTGGATCCCCGACAGGAGACAACAAGAGCTGCCAGCACTGAGAGGTGTACAAAACAGTTCTGTTATTCCCATCTTACAATGAAGTGACTTGTTCAGGGCCACACAGCTCCTAAGTATCTGAGGTGGACTGGAACTCAAGTCTTCCTGACTGCAGGCCCTCGCACCATTAACCCAGCTAAACTTTATTTTTTATTTCATTTTATTTTATTTTAGAAAGCTTCTCAATTTGCATCCAACTCCACCAGTTCTTTCTCTGGAGGTGGATCGAGAGCATTCTTTGTCCCAAGTCCCTCAAGAGTTGTCCTGGATCATCGCATTGTTATTAATAGCAAAGTCTCTCACATTTGATCGTCCTACGATGTTTCAGTGACTGTGTACAATGTTCTCCTGGTTCTGCTCATGTCACTCCACATCAGGTCATGGAGGTCTTCCCAGCTCTTCCCAAAGGAATCCTCCAGTTCCTCCTTCCACTCCCATCATAGACCACAATTGGTTCAGCCATTCCCTGATCAAAGGCCACCCGCTCAGTTTTCAATTCTTGGCCACCACAGAAAGAGCTGCTCGAAATGCTTTTGTATAAGCAGGTCTTTCCCCCCCTTTTTGATCTCTTTGGGGTGCAGGCCTAGCCGTGGCATAACTGGGCTCATCTTCTTTAAAGGAAAACAGTAAGTACATCCACACATCTACCACGAAGGCTTTACATGGGCATCCCAAGAAAACATATTGGTTATTGTTCGGTCATGTCCGACTCTTCACGACCCCGTTTGGGAGTTTCTCAGCAAAGATACTGGAGCAGTTCACCATTTCCTTCTCCAATGGATTAAGCAAATAGTGGTTAGTGACTAGCCCTGGGTCTCACAGCTACCAAGTGTCTGGCCTAGATTTGAACTGAGGTCTTCCAGACTCCAGGCCCAGCACTCTATCCACTGAGCAGTCAAGCTGCTAATAAAACCTACCTTTCTATGAAAGCTGGAGGGCTGAGGGAGGCTTGTGCCCAGAAGGGAGGAGCACTCATTGGTTATCTCTCACCCCCTGAAAAGGTCCTCTGGCAAGTGAGTGTGAGGTGCCCTGAGGTTCTCCCCCCTCAGTTCATAGTCACAAAAGGCTTGCTGTTCTCTTCCCTAGGGGAGCCAGGCCTGCCCTAGTGGCTCCTTCCACAGTCTACCTAAGCAGGGCACAGGCTGCGGCCAATGGGCTCACAGGGACAGGACAAGAGGAGGCCATGTTCTTAGAGCTGAGCTTCTCTCCTCCCAGCCACTGCCTTTGCTTGGTGCAGAGACCTGCATTTCCTGCCTGTGCCACCTCTTGGGTGGGTAGGGGTTACATAACAAGATGATGGGTTTCAAGATACGAGGGGCCTTCCAAGGAAAGGCACAGTCTAAGCTAACTGCCTCATTTTACACATAACGAAGTCAAGGTCTAGAGAAGGAACATGACTTACTCAAGTTGTCACAGGACGGAAATCCAGTCTTGGGACCCCTGCCCCCAGGGCTCTTTACACTAGATCCATGAACATGTTCCAAGGATTACTAGAGCCAAGATTCCAGCACAAATGCTGACTCTATCGCAAGAGCCATCACTCAGGCTCACAAATTTGCTCAGCATATTCTTGGATTCTTTCTTTCTTTTTTTTCCTTGTAAAAATCCTTACCTTCTGCTTTAGAATCAACACTGTGAATTGGTTTAAAGGCAGAAGAGCCATAAGGGCTGGGCAATGAAGGTTACGTGACTTGCCCAGGGCTACCCAGCTAGGAAGTGGCTGAGGCCAGATTAGAACCCAGGACCTCCCATCTCCAGGCCTGGCTCTCCATTCACTGAGTCACCTGGCTGCCCTTTGGATGTTTTACTTTAAAGGATCCATCCTATGGTCAAGCTGGGGTAGTGGAAAGGGCAATGCACCAGAAAAATCCCTCCACACCTTCCCATCCCATTCTTTCCCAAGTTTTCCTAGAAATTCTTCAAAGAGGACCCACCCAGTGCACTGATCAAATTCCTTGGGTTCTTTATGTTTAAAGGTACCAATGTCATACCTAGCTGTCCAAGTTAGGTCATTCTGCATCTAAGCTGTGACTGCCTGCAATATCGATGCACCAGTTCAACAGGCTGCCCGTCATGAGCCGGGTTAGAGAGATTTTCATCCACTTTGTTTCTCCAGTATAGATGGTTTCTAGGAATAAAATACAAAGCCAGCAACTCCCAGGAGAGCAGAGTGACCACACAAGCAGCCAGCACTACTACACAAACTCAATCAACAAATACTGAAAGTTTCCAGCCAAATCCAACCATCTGCTGATCCTATGCTCACATTCTTCTTCCCTATGCTTGGAGAATGTGGTCCACCCCACCACCCCCAGAAGTCTAGATTCTTCACCACCGCCCAATCCAACTGGCCAACCCAAAGGAAAGCTCCTTCATGAAGGCCTCCCTGATCCTCTCCTTCCTACCCTCTGCTCTCCACTGCTACTTGCATGACCCTAGGGAATGGAGGAACTGTGGAGTCCATTCCTGTGCAAAATCCTATGCTCCACCACCAGGTGCTGGCTGCAGTCATGGCCAACTCGCCACCTCTTGGAGCCTCCGTTTCCTTACCTGCAAAACAGAGATGCTCCTGGTGCAACTTCCCTCACGGGACTGTTGGGAAGAAGGTGGTGGTAAGCTGCCTAGGGAAATCTGGCCTGCTGTTTTGGATGGAGATGATCAAAGAGGACCAAGGGAAAGCTATGAGCTTTGCCTTACAGAGAGCTTTTCTCATGGCACGAGGCCGAGTTTGAGTCTCTGTTCCAAAGCTTTGACAAAGGACTGGTTCCTTTGGGGTCCAGACACAGCAGAGGGGCTGCCCCGCTCCTGGCAGAAGACGTGGGCTCAGGGTGCATTATGTCAGACACAGGTTTGGGCATGAGGCCAAGGCTGGAATCTGCTTTGCGTGAGTAAATGGACATTTGTTACCAAGGGTTTCTTCCCTTTGTTCACTGGGCGGTGCAGGGGATGGTACAAATACAAGCTAACTGAAGAAAGCGTTAGCTACAAGATGCCTTCTGAGTGTCTGCTTTCTTCTCTGTCAGGCTCCAAGGCCAGGGACCTGTCTCCCACCTGCAGATAGTGCCTCATCTCAGTCTCCCCTGCTCTCCTGCCCTGGCTTCCTTGGGAAGAGGCTCAAGGAGAGATCCCTCCCTCCAGCAGGGCAAGGCCTTTGGAACCAAAGGGCAGGGGCCTCTGGGTGTTTGGAAGCAAACTGCTGGCTGCCTCCCCTGGAGACACACATTCCGAGAGCTCCTCCAGGACGCATGGGGACAGCAGACAGGTTTCCTATGGATTCCAATCTGAACCGTCCAAGAATAGCGTCTTCAACCAATTTCCAATCCTACACCTAGAAATTCTACCATTAGACACTGACTTCTTCGAATCAGCTCCTTTCTTTGTTCCTTTTTAAAATACGAGTTCTAGCCACACAGATCATGTTTGGAAGAATTTCTTATTATCCTGAATTAATATAATATAATATAATATAATATATAATAAAACATAATACATATAATAATAGAATAAAAAACATCCCTGAAGCCAGGGGCCAGAATCCTGCATGACCACCCAAGATACCTGGAACAATTCCGGAGGGTGTGAGGGGCTTCGAGTTAGATCTGTTTGGTTCATCTCCTATACCTCACTCACTCCACAAAGGGGCCCCAGGGCTCTGTCCAGGATCTGGTAAGGTCCTCAGGGGCTGAGAATGAGTCTCCCATATTACAGAGGAGGACTCTAGGGCCCAGCCCAGGCAATAGGTGGCACAGCAGGGCCTTGGATTCTACCCCACTGCTCCCTAGCCTAAGCTCTGGCAGGTCCTGGAAAGGCCCCGGAGGGGCCCTGGGAACCTGGTGTCTAAGCCAGCCTGGAGAGAGGGGAAGAGAGGCTCGGCTGCCCACCAACTGGCATTTTTTTGGCCACAACAACAGAAGAAGGCTGGAGACAGAGAAGGGACTGCACACACTTGGGAGGATCTGTGCCAGTGGACTCCCAGAGCCTCCAAGGATTGGCGAACTTTTCCTAAAGCTTCTCCTCTTCTCATGACAGCCGTGGGAGGTAGGAAGGGCCAAATGATCCCACAGAAATGATGCTACACACTGTGCTTTGTAACCATAAATAACTACATAGATGCAAGCAACTGTTTTTAACAGAAAAAAACAAACTGAAGGAGACTTGGGGGGAAGACCCCCAAGGAAAAGGGATGGGACAGAGTCAAGGGCTTCCTACATATTCTTCATCTGGGGCTCTCATAGAAGACAAGTTGGGCCCAGAGTGCTGGAGCCTTGTGAATGCCTGGCATCTCGCCCTTTTGAAAGAAGGCAGGGGAGGGAGCTCCAGCTCTCAGCAGCCTGGTCTTCCCTTGCCCCTTGAGCCCAACTGGTCACAGTCCACCTCTTTTCCTCAGTCTCCACCAGGCCCAGTCTCTACAGGCACAGTGATTCTACCCTTTTTCCTTCAGAGGGAGGGGGGACAGATCTCAGCTGCTGATCCCGTGCCACAGGGATCTTTATGCCCCAGTAAGAATGTCTGTCCTTGCCATCTCCAGGAATCATGGTACAAATTTACCCAACTGGACCTTGGAACACCCATCAGAGATGAGATATTACCACAAGTCATGAACTTTGGAAGGAGAAAACCCAAGATGGTACCCGATGACTCAGCCTGAGCTACCTTGTCTTGCTGCAGAAAAGGAAGCTCTGGGTGGTAGATTCCGGGCCCCAGTGGGGCCCTGCTCCTCCCCAAGGTGATCACCATGTGATGTGGTAGCCAGGATGTCTGGGTGACTCAGCACCCCTCTTATTTTGGTTCTGGTCTCACAACTGGACCCTGGCTCAGGAGCTGGACTTCCAGCTGTGCGAGGTGGCCTAGGAAGCCCAGCAGCTCCCTTCTAACTCTCAGGCCCAGGGACTCCAGCCAACAGGAAATCCATTTTCCCCGTGAGAGCCCTTCACATTCTAAAAACTAGTGCCTCACTCCCTCACTCCCCACACTGCCACCGCCTACATCTCAGGGGATGCTTCTGGATCTCTCCAGGGCTCAACTGGCCTGATCCGAATTCAATCTATTCATTAAGACCCCTCCCAAGAGTGGGAACCAGGCCTGCGTGCACTGATCCTGCTGGGCCTACCTTGAGGACAATCGCTTCCCCTCCAGCAGACACTAGGATCCTGTGGTGGCTGGTCCCTCAACTCCCTCAACGGCAGCCATGTACCCTATCACGCAGCCAGAGGGCCAGGGACCCCAGCAGAAACTCAAGATTTCCCAGTGTGAATTCATGCCAATGAACCCTGGAGTCAGTCATTTACTCCCATTATGGATCGTCATGGTAAGGAGGGCTGTAAGGCAGGGCCTGGCCCATCTCTATTATGTGACTGCTGATGAGCCAGGAAAATGGGAGCACAGGGCAGAAGAACCCCAAGTTTCTACTAACTTCATAGGGGCCTCTTGCTGGAACAAAGGAAACTTCTTGGAATGGCTACCCAAGGCCTGACACCCCCCCACCCCCACCCCGGGTAGTCTTAGCAGGAGACTAAGAGAGGCCCAGCAGCGAGGTTCAAATGTCACCCAAACTAATCAACTGGCATTTACTTTTCAAAACCAGAGTTTTACCAATGCCTTTAGTTTTACATTGAAATCAGGGTCAGGATACCCTTCCTGGGCAGCCATCTCCCTTCCCAGAAGGCTAAATAAGACATTTTTTTCTTTTTGAAAAAGGAAGAGAAAAAAATTTCAGAGAAACCGATGAACTCATTGAAAAACCAATATGAGGGGGAGCTGGGTGGCTCAGTGGATAGAGCCAGGCCTAGAGATGAGAGACCCTGGATTCCAGTCTGGCCTCAGATACTTCCTAGTTGTGTGACCTTGGGCAAGTCACTTAACCCCAACTGCTCAGCTCTTACCATTCTTCTGCCTTGGAACCAACACACGATATTGATTCTAAGAGAGAAAGTAAGGGTTTAAAAAGAAAAAGAAAGAAAAACAACGTGATGTGAGCTGCAAAGTCCCACCCCCTCGGCCCAGGATCTCCACAGAGGTCTCCTCCTCTCTCTCCTCTGCGGCCCAGCTGGGCCAACTCCATTGAGGCAGGCTGGAGAAGACTGATGGGGACAGATGCTGAGGAGGGGCGGACGAGACAGAGAAGCAGGGTGAGGAGGCAAACAGAAAAGACTGCCACAAAGAAGAGATCAGGGAAGCTGCGCCCCAGCCTTCCCTGGGTCCCTGCCCTTGGCAGGAGGGGGAGGGCCACAGGTGTGGCACGTGGCAGAGATTTCCTTTTTAAAGACAGAACATTTCACTTAAAAACAATTTTCACCACTTGTTTTTTTAATGCAGAGTTCCCAATTCCCTCCCCCGGGGAGACGGCAGCCGAGCCCTCCATGAGCACTGGATGCGGTCTTTGGCTTCTTCCAGTACTGCTCGCTATGCTGCTTTTTGTCATCGTTCATGTGATTTTTGTCATAAAAAAAGGCTATTAGTTATCTAGGAAGGGGAAGGGGAATTCTGGGGGAAATTCTGAGAATGGAAATCAAAAAGCCAGCACTAAAACCTCTCATGTTGTCTCTCTCCTTCCCTCTCTCCTCTCTCTCTCTCTCCTCTCCTCCCCCTTTACCTACTGTCTTAGAATTGAAACTAAGTGCTGATCCCCAGGCAGAAGAGAGGTAAGAACTGGGCAAATGGGGTTAAGTGACTTGCCCAAGGCCATCCAACTAGGAAATGTCTGAGGCTAGACTTGAACCTAGGACCTCCCTCCCATCTCCAGGCCTGGCTCTATCCACGGAGGCACCCATCTGCCCCCACCCCCTGCCTTTTTTATAGCATCTACTGTGAGCCTAGCCCAGAGGTGGGTGCTTTGGAAGGACTCAACCACAGCCACCCTGCCCTCTTTCAGAGTTTCCTTACAAAATCATTAAAGGACGAGCCACCAGACCTTTGTGTTAACATATTTACACAGCCATCTGCTACCGAACGGGGAAGAGGTCAGGCCATGGTTGAAGGCAAGCTGAAGAGCTTTGGATGGACACAGGAGGGCATGAGGGACCCGTCTACTATTGGGAAAACAGCTGAGGGCTGGCTTCCCTCTGAAGCTGGGGCAGGGATCACACTTCCAGAGGACCAGCCAGAATATAGGGCTTGATCCTGGCCTACAGGGGCCAGTGACTGATTTTACTTGGTTCCGAGGCTATTGACCCCATCTTTGACCCAAGCCAGCAGCCTCCTGATAATGGCTATAAGGGCCAGGAGACACAGGAAGCTGTGACCTCATCAGACTTCAAAGAAAGCCCCTCCAGGCACATGTCCTACTGGCCCAGTTGCCATTCTCATACATGGAAGGATACAGTGTTCCCCATTAGTCCCTGGAGGGAAGCCACCAACGACTTGCTCACACCTGGAGAAATTCATGAAGTGCCAAATACAGCACCATCAATGCCCTGGGTGCCTGATGACCACTGGCCATAAGGCCTTGCTTGAAGGTCCTTAGAGACAAACAGGGGGCCCCGGGGCCACCACAACCCTCTCTGGTGTGGCGTTTTACCACACGGGTCTCTGCATCACAACACTGTCGGTGGAGCCCTGGCACCGCCACTGATGGTGCCTCTCCAAGGCATCGCTCTTTCCTACGTGGAAGTCCTCGCGCCCGCTGTTCTGGTTCCCCCGCTTCATTCTGCTCCATTCACAGAGGTCTCCCGGGGTCTCGCCTCTTGTTCAGCTGTGCTCCAGCTGAGGGTGCTCCCTTAGTTTCCTTCTTGGCCATCACAGAGCTGCTCTCAATATGTTTGACTAAATGGGCCTTTTGGGGATCAAGGCCTAGCAGCGGTTTCGCCTATTTTGGATTACTCAGGCAGAGGCACGGGACCGGCCTCAAGAGCTGGACAATGTTATCAAAGGTCACAATGGTCTTATTTTTACAGAGAGGAACCCAGGCTCTGGGAAGGTCCCTGGGGCAGAGCCAGATTTCTGACTTTGGTCCCCAATTTGGTGCCTCACATTGTCAAGTTCTGGGTTCAAAATCCTGGCTCTGACCCTGAATGTGTCTGTGGTGGTGAGGGTGAGCTGTTTGGCTTCTCTCTCCATCTCTGTGAAACCTTCGCGTATGTCAGCAATGGCAGTTGTGGGGGTCACTCGCTTCTCCTGCAGTCAGGGGCTTCACCGTAGAAGGGAGGCAGGCTGGGGCATCTCCCAATCTTGTGGCTTGGACTTCACTCAGACAGGAAGGCGCCATCTTCTGCCAAATGGACAGTGAATCCTCTTTTTGGCAGAGAAGCACAGGGAAAAAGGTTCTTCTCCATCTCAGGAATGCTGGTCAGAATTGGCATCGAGATCATGCAGTCACATGGGGAGGGAGGAAATAAAGACTGGACTAAAGCCAGCTGGCAGGGAACGATGGTCTCCCAGAACCACAGGCTTAAAGCCTCATCCAATTGGAGAGATGAGGAAACCACAGCCCAGAGCCAGGAGGGTCCCGCCCAAGGGCAGAGCTGGCCCATGTAACGCTTTAAATCAGGAGTTCGAAACTGGGGGTTGGGAGGCTGGAACTTGGTTTTTCCTAAAAATACTTTAGGATTTCAACAGAATTGGGTTCCTTTGTAATCCTGGGCTGTTCATTTGATTCTTTTAAAAACAACGTTCTGGCCTAGAGATGGGAGGTCCTAGGTTCAAATCCGGCCTCAGACACTTCCCAGCTGTGTGACCCTGGGCAAGTCACTTGACCCCCATTGCCTACCCTGACCACTCTTCCACCTATAAGTCAATACACACAAGTTAAGGGTTAAAAAAAAAAAAATTTTTTTTAAAACAAAACAAAAAAAACAACATTCTGAGAAAGGATCCTGGAGACTAAACAAAGGGGCCCGCCACACAAGGGACATCGAGAACCCTCATTTCAGCAAATGTACAACTAGTAAGACAGGAGACAGCAATTCTATTTCTCTTTAGTCATCTTCTCCTTCATAAATATGCCTGTGCCATATCCTTCGTAAGGAAACTCTGCTCCTTTCTGCTGATTTAATATTTCAGTGAGAAGCCCCCAGCAAGAGCGATTCCATGGAGGCAGCTCCCATCGTTAGCCCCCTCTTAACCTTCTTAAAACCTCTCATCTTCCATCTTCGAAACAATACTGTATATTGGTAAGTGGTAAGTGGTAAGGGCAGGGCAATGGGGGTTAAGTGACTTACCCAGGGTCACACAGCTAGGAAGGGTCTGAAGTCAGATTTGAAACCAGGAGCGCCCATCTCTAGGCCTGGCTCTCTCTCCACTGAGCTACTCCACCTCCATTTGGGGTTTTCTTAGCAAAGATACTGGAGTAGTTTGCTATTTCCTTCTCCAGCTTACTTTACAGATGAGGACACTGAGGGACTTGCCTAGGGTCACACAGCTAGTGTCTGCCTATATATTGGCGATATTTTTCATTTCCTGGCTGTGTAGGGATTGTTCCCCCACACCTAGAATGTAAGCTCTTGAGGATTTCTGCTGCTTTTACTCTAGCACTTCCAGACCCCGCCCTACCACAGGCACTAAATAAATACTCTGTTAGATCTAAGGTTCCTAGTCAACATCTGAACTGCAAGATGGCGGCCCCCGAGGACCTCAGCCACTCCTCGGCCCCAGCAGCAGAGGCTGACCAACCGGACAAGGTCGGCAAATTCAAGTTTCTGGGACGACTGCCCTCTGCCTCCTCTTGCTGGCGGGCACAGCTAACTTCGCCAGCTGTCCTAGGGCTCTGGGCCTGGACCAAATACACACATATGGCAGGCAGCAGAGGAGAGCAAAAGGTCTTAGGCCTGGCCAGTGGGGGAGGGTGGAGAGTCAGGAGAGCTCTGTGACCCTGGGACACCCGCGGTGCTGCAAGGTGGTCCTGGGGTGAAGGGGAGCCAAGAAGTTGCAAATGTCAAGTTATTCCTACAATACATACAAGTGGAGTTGGGGCTGCCCAGGGCCAGCAGGTGAGAGCTTTGCCATCAGTCGTGACCACAGGAGTCCTGGTAAGGGCCGGGGGCTTTCAGGCCATCCCTGAGGGCCCTTCTAAACCAGACGAGGACTGGGAATCTCCCTGGGCTTTGGGCGCCTCCTCTGTAAAATCAGGAGATTGGGCCAGATGACTCTCGTCAATGCCAAAGTTCTACAAGTGCAGAGTAGGCGTCCTCTAGATGGATGAAGGGGCGAGGGTGAGGAGGAGGAGAGCTCCAAGCAGAACTAAGTCCCAGATTAAGCTCAAAGCCTCCCATGTAGAAAGGAACAGAAAGAAGGCGGCCCAGTAGCACTGTCCCTGCCCTCAAGGAACAGCTACTCTACTGGGGGAGAGGCAGATGGTAATGAGTCCCAAGAAGATGGCCAAGAGTGCTCTATGAAATCAAGAGAGCACGTGAGTGGGAGGCAGGCAGGGCCCAAGAAGTTGGGGAAAGCCAGAGAGGAAGAGCCTCCTTACCTGAGCCTAAGGCGGAGAGGAGGAGAGAGAACAGGGTATCCAAGGGTTTAAATGAGCTCAGAGTCTACTGGAAAAAATAATGTGATAGCAGGAACCAGAGGATGAGGGCTTTCCAAGCCAGGTGAAGGAGCTGGCATAGTTTCAGGAGCAGCGCAGCAGTCTCGTCAGCAAGACCGTGCTATCAATCTGCTGCTGGTATTCACAGATGCCTTGTTTCTAAGGAGCTGCTGTTAAACACTCCCTAACTTCTGGCATGCATCCCGGCCGGCCCTTGTCTTTTTAAACCCTTCTCTTCCATCTTAGACTCAATACTGTGTAGTGGTTCTAAAACCACCAGGCAAAGTGTCATTCTGTTCAGCACAAGGCCTTGGTGCCAGGGTCAGCCGGCAGAGTAGGCCTGCAGCCTTTCCCTGCTTGGCTCTCCCAGGAAAAGGAAGCATGAGGTGAGGCCTTGTCAGACCCAACCCTCCCCTCACTTCCCACCAGCCAGTATTTTTATGGGCAGTGTCTTCCCACCATCACAATTGGTGCTGCCATCTCTTTGGCAATGGAGGCAAAGCAGAGATTTTCTCCTGGGATACTCTCCTCCTGGCGGGAGACAGAGTTGTTTGGCTCGGTCACTTAGCAACAGGCAGAGGCCCAGGCTGGGCCTGTATTTGCCGAAGGGCCTGGAAGGGGTATGGGGAGATCTGCCTCCAAGTCACAGCTCTCCAAGCTTGAATGAGCCAAAAGAAGTGAAGCCGAGACAGTCCACCCCGCAAGGGCAGGTTTGAGATACAGAATCTTACTGAGGACCCAAGAATCTCCATTTAAGTAGAGCCACATTGACCAAGGCCTAGTGTGGGTAGAGCACTGGGAAGGAGATCCCAAGTGTGCCAGAGATATGATTCCCAGCCTCCGGAATGTGACAGTAGGGAAGGGGAGCATTGAGCACCCCTGGCCCAGCCCCAACTACCAGAGGGAAGAATGTATACTAGAGGCGAGAAGGAGGCCAAGACAAAAGGGCAAGGAAAGCCTGCTTGGTGAGAGTCAGGCAGGGAAAGCTTCCCAGAGGAGGCAGAACATGAGGTGGGTTTTCAAAGATAGGGAGGAATTCAACAGGCAGAAGAGGGGTCAGGAGGGTATTCCAAAGGAGACAGCCTGAGCAAAGAGCTGGAGGCAGGAAAGCAGGAAAGCAGTGGCTGGGGGAAGCCATAAATGGCAAGCAAGGAGAGTCTGAATGGGCTTAGTGCTGAGAAAGCATGGCCTGTGGTTGTGGTTTAGGAGTGGGGAGAGAATGTGGGGAAGACCTGTGGGCGGTTCCGTCTAACAATGACAGCCTGGGCTGAGGCCATGGTACTCATTCCACAGCGACCTTAAAGGGAAGGCACAGCACAGGCCACTTAGCCCCTACTTCCCCAGCATTTACTTCCAGTTTGTAAAGAGAAAGGAAAGGAGCCTCTGACAGGCCCAGTGGGGAGCTCCACAGGCATTGCCCAATGGACATTTTTTTCTCTTTTTTAATACTATTCATCATATGGGATGACACTCTAGGAGAGAGGAATACTGGCAGAAACTCTAGAGATATCAAAAAAAAGAAAGAAGGGGGCTATATTTCTAGAAACAGAAAAGGTGCCAATAAGAACATCTCCCTCTGTCTTGAAATTGAAACTGTCCAAGTGCCTGGCACAGTGCCAGGCAGAGAACAGCCTCCCCATTCCCTGTGTCCTCTCAGGACTTTCAGTATAAAGCAGAGAAGACTGGCTAGAACCTCCTTTTCTTACTTAGAAAAAAAGATGGAGGTCAGGGTTGGGGAAAGGGGTGCTAGTATGTCATTTACTAATAATTCTATCCAGATAGGCTGCTGCCATTAACAAGGGGGCTTATACACAACACCTCACTCCAAGGGCATCTCCCTCCTTCCCAGACACCCCCACTCCATCCAGCTCTTGATTTGGAAACCTTAAATGCTATCCCAGGGCCTTTCTCTGTTAGACAGAAGACTTCTTCCATGGAGATTCCCATCTCCCCCAGGCCAGAACACAGGTACTTGACTTGGTTCAAGTGGGTCCTATGGCCCCGTGGATAAAGGGGTTAGACATAACCCCTGCTACAGCTTGCTGGTGCTTGCTGCAAGGGATGCCCGACCCGTGTGTGGGGTGAACAGCTCCAAGAAAAAAAATGGATGTTCTAAAAATAAAGGCAGTCTTCTCAAGCCAAGAATCCATTCTAAACTGAGTCTAGAACAAAAAGTACCTCCCCCTCAGCTAAGCTAGAAGGGACTCCTGAAGAAATAACACCAGTCAGCCATTCTAGAAGGCAATTTGGAACTCTAACCCTAACTTTACTAAACTGCTGTCTGTCTTTTGACCCAGTGATAACAATATCAGTAGGTCTATACTCCAAAGAGAGCCAATACCCAAGTATTTCTAGCAGTTCTTTTTGGGGAGGAGGGCAGAGAACTAGAATCAGAGAGTACCCATCAGCTGGGGAATAACAGAAGAACAAGTTATGACACATGAGTGTGATGGAGTTCTACTGTGCTATGAGAAATGATGAAGAGGACCAAGGGAAGCCTTATATGAACTGATCCAGAGGAAAGTAAGCAGAGCCAGCAGGACATTCACACAATAAAAGCCAAGCAGACAAAAACAAGCAGCTTTGAAAGACTCAGGAACTCAGCCCCATCGATGGCCAGCCTCCAAAGTACAGAGCCAATGCCAGAATTCGGTCTGCCTGACTCTGCTTGACCAAATTTGGAACAGGATTTTTTCTCACTTTCTTAAGTAGGCATTGGCAGGTTGGAAGGAAAGAATGTAGAGAAGAAAGTTTAAGAAAGACGGCCAGAAAGAATGCACAGTCTTCTCTAACACTGCTCTATTAAGGGATTATAAATCGTTCCTGTGAGCCTACCACTGCCATTATGTGGGAAATGTGCCAACTGGGAACAGGCTAACCCAAGGCTATACCATGAACGCTCAGTGTCAGGGCTTGGTGACCTTTGGACAATGACTAGGTCTCTCTAGCTCTGTCACCTTACCCCCATCTCCACCCTCTTTGTGCTAAGAGGACTTCAGCAGGTTCCCTCTCCCTACCATGAATGTTTGGCCCTAAGAGTGCCAATGGGAGCCTTGAACTCAGAGGGAGAAAAGCCTCACTCCTTGGAGCAGCATCATTTATTTCAGCTTCTCCCTAATGTCCTTCTTGAGCCCTGAACAATGACACATCTGTGTGCAGGGACATGCCATCTCCATCTTCAAACATCTTTTGGATGCATGGGGAAAAGGACCTGGCCTTATTCAGCTGGGCCCTAGGGCGGGAAACAGAAGGGAAAATTTCTTAAAGATTCAAGTTGCCTAAAAATGAAACTGACTGCCTCAAGGGGCCAGTGGGGCCCCTGTTCCTAGAGGTCTTTGGGAACTATCTGGATGACCAGGAAATGTTGAGGGCACTACAGAAAAGAGATTCCTTCCTTTTAGGATACAGATTAGCTGCTGAGGTAACTTCCAACTGAGATTCTCAGGATGGTTCCCCCAACTTCATCTGCAAAGTGGGCTGCTTTAGCCCAGATGACTGCATAATGAAAGAGAATCTGGTCCAAGCAGGACACCTGCATTGATTTCTCTCTCTTGCTCTTTCTTTTTAACCCTTATCTTCCATTTCAATACTGTGTACTGGTTCCAAGGTAGAAGAATGGTAAGGGCTGGGTAATGAGGGTTAATTGACTTGCCCAGGGTCACATAATTAGGAAGTGCCTGAGGTCTCCCATCTCCAGGCCTGGCTCTATCCACCTAGCTGTCTTGGACACCAGGATTTCACTCTTGGTTCCAGCACTTATTTAGCTGTGTGGCTCTAGCCAAGACCTTTAATCACTCTGAGCTTCAGTATTCCCATCTGAAAAAAAGGCTCATGCTTGTATTGCCTGCTTCAGAGCTGTTGTAAGGAAAGGGATTGCCCTTGCCAATGTACAACACAAGTTACCATTAATTAGGACCCACCTCCTCCTAGGGTTTGATCATATCTGGAAAAAAGAGAGCCTCAAACAGGCAGGGCCTCCTGGGACCCTGCCCACCTCATCCATAGGAACCCATCTCCACTCAGTGCCCTGGGCCCTGGAAAGCCTTACATAAGCTGTAGGTATTATCCTCCAATGCACCAGCCAATAGGATTGTGCCCAAAATAACCCAAAATAGTTATCACCAAATGTCACCATAAAAGACACCTTAGAGAGCTAGCCTAACTCCCTCTGAAGGCCAAAGAGGTGGTATCACTTCCCCAAAGATGGAATGAGGCAGGAGTCCAGATTTCACAAAGGTCCACAGATGGGTGCTAAATAGACCTCCAAGCTGGCTGGATAAGCAATGGTGGGCTCTCCCATCCCCTTCTCTCCTCTGTTCAGACGGCATCCCCACCCTCCCCCAAAGCAGAACTAGCATCCTTTGTTCATCAAGGATCCAGGAACACGGCCTGTGGGGGAACCTATGTGATGACATGGAAAGACAGGAAAAAAGATGGTCCAGAAACAGTCATGGAAGGAAACTCAGAGGCCACCAAAACTTCACTTTCTGAGTCAATAAGTATTTCCTATTACTTGTGGGTGTTCAAAGATTCCACCAGAATCACCAGCTCCACAGTTCAAAGAAAGGCAAAAGTAAGTGAATACTTGATAGCAGCATCCAGTATGGAGGAGAAAGGCAGAAGGAGGCTAGGTGACTTCCTTGCCCCAGGTCATAAAGTAATTTACTAAGAGATAAGGTAAGACTTTGGCTCCCCTCCCTTTTTTTTTAATTCTTATTTTCAGACTTAGAATCATACTAAATAGCATTTCTAAGGGAGAAGAGCAGTAAGGACTAGGCTTAACTGGGGTTAAGTAACTTTCCTAGGGTCATATAGCTAGGAAGTGTCTGAGGCAGTCCCTTCATTTCTGCAGCCCAAGTGCTAGCTCTAGACCCACCAAAGGCTTTTATTTTACTCTTGTCCTGACAGCCCCATTTCTCTACTGAGATTTCGTAGTTCTGGCTTTCAAATGCTACCTTGCTATATTGAAGGGCCTTGCCTGATAATTTGGGGCACAAAGGTATGCCTGCCTTTGAACAGGCTGAGGACCCAGCCTTGAGCCCTTGTGCCAGGCCACAGTCCATCTCCATCTTGGTTCAGGCAAAACATACCAGAAGACTGACTGCAAAGGCCAGGAGGAATGAGGCTATGATGAGCACTTTCTACCTGGCTATGATGAGCACCATAGATTTCCACAGGCTTTGGCATTAATGGTGATCGAGGCTCTCACAGGACGTGAACTCATGCCCCCTTGACCAAAACCTCACAGAGTGGGCAGGCAGGGCCAATGGCCCAAGGCAACCCCTGCTGCCCCACATCTCAATATTCCTGGCTCCTTCATGGTGGTGCAAGAAGCTTTCTTGACCCCCATCCCCACCCCACCCTTCTACCACAAACTTGATAGTTTTTTTCCTTTGGAGATTCAGAGGCTCATCTGTGTGCCTATGTGATGGCTACCCTGCTACCCAGGCAAACTCAGACTGGGTGCAGAGGACTTTCCTCTTTACCTACTTTGAGATGGAGGTGTTTTATTTTTTTTAATAGCTGAGGAAACTGAGGTCCACAATGACCAGGAGAGACACAGGGATGAACCCCAGTCCCCTCAGTCTGTGAATGGACAGAGGCTGAGTGATATGACCTTGTCTCATATGACAGGGCCAGCCTTTCCCATGGTCCCCTCTTCCTGGAGAAGATCAGAGCACTTCCAAGGAGAGTGTCCCAGAACACCCACTAGGCCTGCCAGGTTGAAGCCAGCGAGCCCTGTGGTGGCCTTGTGGGGGGACAGCCATCCCTGGGTAGAGACTGTCCTGACAGGTTGAGATCAGACCCCTATGGGCCTTAAGAGTCTCCAAGACAAATCCCATCTGACCCTTATGAGAGGCCGGGATTCACGTCCCCTGACTTATGATCAGCTTCTGCACCCTCCCCCACGGTGACACCCCCATCATTGAAACATTCCCCCACCACACACACACACACACACACACACACGCACCAGCACGCGGGCCATGCCCGTGCAAACAGTAGGCGCATAATGAGCTAAAGCCCAACCATGGCCCTCAAGGTCTCAGTTTCCCAGTCCATCTCCGGAGGAGGACGGCAGGGCCAAGTGACCTTGGGAGGGCTGAGGCCGCCGCCGCCGGCCGGTCACCTTGTCCTCACCTTGGGGCTGCGGGCAGCTCGGGCCTGTCCGGATCAGCAGGCGGAGGAAGTGGAGGTGGAGCCACCACCGCCACCGCTGCCGCCCCGGCCTCAGGAGCAGCCTCGCTAGGCACAGCCCATCCTGGCCCCAGACCTTGGGCCCGCAGGCGGAGGTGGGGACGCCCTCTCTGACCTCCCTCGGGCGCGGCGCCCGGCCCGGCCGGCCCAGCCCCAGCCCGCCCTCCTGCTTGCCCCGCAGCGCCCGGGGTATCTCCCTCTTGCCAGCCCCTCCCGCCCGTCGCGCGGCCTTGCCACCCTGCCACCGCTGCCTGCGCTCACCTGCAGCCGGGTCACCAGCAGGCTGTAAGGCGCCATTTTGTGCACTGACAAAGATGTGGTCGCGTGAAAGTGACGCGCGCCCGGGCGCTTTTAAAGGATTCGGGGGCGGGGCCTTGCCCGGAGACTCTGGGCCGGTTCGTAGGCGGGGCCTTAGGAGGAGCCAAGAGGCTAGGGGGCGGGGCCTCCTGAGAGCTGAACAGCGCCACAGGGGTGGGGACGGGCGAGAAGTCTAAAGGGGCGAATCTAAAGGACCAGCAGAAGGGCAAGAATCCCGCGCCGCCGGCCTCGGTGCTCAGGCCGTCTCTGGGATAGGAGCAGCCCCGTCTGAGGCGAACGGGCGAACGTCCAGTGTCCGCTGAGTCTGGCCAGGCGCCCGGCCCGGGCCCCGCCCCCCAGGCCCGGCCGCAGGAGGATTAAGCCTCGAGGAACGCCCGTTGGGAGCGGCGTGGGGGCGGACCCCAGAGGAGGTCAGAGGTCGAGCGGAAGCTGGGGCTACATCCGGCGGCCTGCCTGAGACAAGGCGATGGCCAAACATCACCCGGATTTGATTTTCTGCCGCAAGCAGGCCGGCGTCGGTGAGTGGACACCCCCTCAGCTCAGGTCCTGGGGTGTCTCTGTGGGAGCCAGGTTTCCTGGGCACTACGGTCTTTCCACCCGCGAGACCTCGCATTTCCCGTCTCTCATAGACCGAGTGGGGGAGGGGGGAGGAAAGGAGACTGCGCGTGACCGTGGGCCCGAGCGGGAGGGGGGCCCTACGCGTGGCTCTGTTGGAGCCAGACGCCTGCGCACTGGGCCCAAGAGCTGAGGACGGCCTGATTGAGGTACTTGGGCGCCTGCGCAGTGGTCCCAGTAGCGCGCGACCTCCTCGTTGGGGGGCGGTGTCTGGGAGCGGCGCGCGGGAGCGCTCTGGGGGGAAGGGCTTGGGGTTGGGGCTGAACCTGAGAATCATCCCCAGTCTGTGACCGAAGTCTGGCCTTAGGCAGACTGATCCGCTGTCCCCTGAGGGCAGGTGCTGACATTTTGGCTTTGGGAGCCGCTCCTCCTTCACGTCCCTCCCCCAATGGGCAGATCCCGCTTCTTGCAGGACTTGACTGTGGGACTTGTCTATAACTGTAATCCTTGTGTTTTCTCTTCTTCCCCGGGTGTTCCGAAGCCATCGGGAGGCTGTGTGAGAAATGTGAGTATGCTGCCCCCCCCAGGCACCCTGAGCTAGAGATAAGATCTTGCTGGGTGCTGGCCTCCACTTCAGGCTGGGGTTCTCCTGATTATGCAAGGCCTTCTTAGGAAGACACCTGACTGGAGTATATATAGAAGCTGCAGCTTTGTAGTCTTAGTCGTGGCCCTGGGCATTGTCACAGGTGGGGAAGGGCAGAATGACCTGGGTAGAAGTGGGGTGACCCAGGTTGGCACTGGCCACAGGAGCCAAGTTTTGGACATGGAATCTCCAAGGAGAGATACCCTGTAGACATGCACAAGTGTCAGGACCCTAAGCAGGGGGCATTACTGTCTTTTTCTTGCAGGCGATGGCAAGTGTGTGATCTGTGACTCCTATGTCCGTCCCTGCACACTGGTCCGGATATGTGATGAGTGTAACTACGGCTCATACCAGGGCCGCTGTGTGATCTGTGGGGGCCCTGGAGTGTCTGATGCCTATTACTGCAAAGAGTGTACCATCCAGGAGAAAGATGTGAGTGCACTGCCATGGTTCCTCTCAACTGCCTTTTCACCTTTCCTTTAGTAATACCTAGCAGCTCCTATCTCTCGGCCTACATTCCAATTCTAGCCTCCCAGACACTGGGAGCTAAAGCTAAGGAGAGGCCCCTTATAAGCGATGGCGCCACACTTTGGAGAGTCTGCTGCAACCTTTGTGTAGTGGCTCATTCACAAATAATGATACCAACCCAGGTTAGACAGATCATTGTAGCTTACCTGGCACCCTGTGGGCACAATGAATCGATAAGAAAGAGACCGGAATGGTATCTGCCAAGCTGGCTGTTACTTGAGAAGTCTTAGCATTTTTGCTCACCTCCCTCCCAGACACGGGGATGGGGCCAACGACCTACCCAGATGTGGATCAGGAGCATAGGCTGATTTTTGCCTGTGACTTCCCATGTGAGACATCCCTTAAACACTGAAGGGAAGATAAAGGTTAGAGAGGACAAGACTCTTGGCCTAATGGAGCTCTAAAGTTAGGGAATTGGACAAGCACAGCTAACCAACTGTAATATACAGCATTAAATTATAAACACCCCAGAAAGCTGCAGAATAAAGATCCTGGGAGATTCTAAAGGAGAAGGCTTGACCATTCCCAGTGTTGACCTGGCCGGCCTATGCCCCCAAACCACTTCCTTCATGAGACAATAGGTAAAAGAAACATTTGTGTGGTTTCCTTTTCCATAGAAAGCCCCCAGAGCTGTCCATGGTAGGGTCTGCAGGGCCTCAGGAACCTCTCTTGGCATGGCTGATTTCCCAGGAAAGCACACATCTGGCTAGGGGGCAGCAGAAGCACCGTAGCCCAGGCCGGCCCCCTCTTGGCTCCCTCCAGCTGTTTTTAGCTAAAAGGGAAAAGTACCTGGCAAGGTTGGAGAATATGTCACAGAGAATTAACTGTCCCTTTATGCTCATTCATGGGATCTAGGAAGAGAAATCCTCAAAGATGATTTCAATCATTTTTCCCTTCTCACAGTCAGCAAATAGCAAGCCCTTTAAGCTCCCTCAGCCTTCTCCCTCGTTTGCTTGCTTTCTACCTACCTTTGATTTTGTGCGGTACTAATTAACACTTTAGCTTTGGCTGTGCTGATTTTGCTCATTGAGAGGAAGGACCTCAACTTCACCCTCTAGATGGTGCCAATCCCTCAAACTCTCCCATAGAGATCCCTGTCCTCTCCACCCCATGTCCTCAGGCCAGTCAGGTTCTTACTAGTTTTATGTTCTGGACTCCAGTTTCCCCAGAGCTTTTCTCCTACATTATAACATGGTTCCTAGGGCTCTTGTTGCCACCTTGCTTTCACCAAATCGTATCTGGTGGGGTCTCTCTACCGGGAGCAGCTCAGTCAGTGTTTGGGATCTGTTAATTCCATTCATCAACTCATTTTACAAGCAACCAGTCCAAATCATCCTCAGACCAGATTCCTAGGCCCTGGCAATGTTTGGTTTTGCTGCTTCTGCGATGGCTCCCCATTGTGATTTGAAGCTTGCTCATTGTCTTGGCAGTGTTGGGAGTCTGACCTGGGGCATGTACAAGGCTCCCCAAGGTTCACATGCCAGGCTGGGCTCTGCTACCTCATGCTACTTTTCTCTCAGTGAATGGAATGGTTGGTTTTGGCTCACAGTGCATCCAGTAGGCCCTTGCTCCCTTGTCTACTGCTGGTCTGATTCCTCCTCCCTTTGCCCCTAATTGGATGGCCAGGTTTCCTCCACAAAATGAGCCACGCAATCATGAATTCCCTTGGCCAGTCTGATAACATTTGCCCCTCCTTGCCTGCTGCCCAGGACCTCTTCCAGAAGGAAAATCCAAAGGCTGTTGGTTCTCCTCGAGACCCCCTAGCAGTGGCTGAGGAAGCCAGCAGACTTTCTAGCTCACGGCTTTTTAATGACTTGAGAAAACAGAAATCAAGCTAACGTCACATTTATGGCCATGGCAGTAACAGGAAGGCCTCCCTGTCCTCTTGTCTCTTACCTCCCTCCTTTCCAAATGCAGCACCATCCCCTTTCCTCCATGCATATACTGAACCGAGATGCCCAAGCTCCCCAGCTGTGCCAGTAGGTTTCTATTTAGGCCCTCACACACCTGTATGTTGAATACACCCTGACTGAGCAAGGCCGTCTGACACCCCTTAGTGCCCATTTCAACCCCCTTCTCCCCTTAGTCATTGACACCATGTGCTCCTGCTTCCCCTCAGCAGAAGACAAAGATTCAATAGGCACTTGATCCTCCAGATCTCTTGCCAGCATCCCCCTGGGCCCTCCTCCTTTGCTCTAGTCAAAGAGGAGGTGGAGGTAGACCTTCCTGGAGGGGCCAGCCTCCCTCTCTCTCATCCTTGTTGCCTTGATCCCATCCATCCTGCCCCTTCTGGCCATCAGATATGGCCACATGTTGGGGAGGTTTGGCAAAGCTGGCTTGGTTACCAGAGATAGAGGGACAGCACTATCCATCTGGGAGGGAGATGGGATCTAGTCATAGGGTCACCTTGGGGATCAGCATATCAACTTTTCTTATTTGAAATATGAGAAAACTTAGTTGGGGGAGAGGCCAAGGGAGCCCAGGACATAATAATCCCAAAGAGTCTGTCAGGATTCACACCCAGGGCATTCTGCCCATCCAATCCAGCCCTCCATTCTGGTGCATTGTCTTATTTGCAAATGAAAGTGATGTCAAAAACAAAAGTAACACTAAATGAAAGGTTTTTCTAAAAGTGGAGCCAGTTGGCAGTGGGCATCTAGGTGGCACAGTAAATAGAACACTGGCCCTGGAGCCAGGAAGACTCAAGTTCAGATTCAGCCTCAGATGTTCACTAGCTGGGTGACCCTGGGCAAGTCACTTCACCTTGTTTGCCTCAGTCTCCTCATCTGTCAAATGAGCAGGAGAAGGAGATGGCAATCTACTCCAGGATCTTTGTTGAGAAAATCCCCAGTGGGGTTATGGAGAGTTAGGCAGGACTAATCTATTCAATCAAAAACTCCAGTAGACCACTGTGTGGCAGAGGTTGGATGTTGGGAAATTTAGGAGGTTGCAGCCGGCAGGACATGGACTCACCTGGGATTTCATTGGGGCAAGGAAGTCCTGGGTGCAGAAACTCACTCTGCCAATGGTGAATGGTGTCTCTCTGCAAGTCCGAGTTTGAATTTCTCAGGGTGCCCCAAGGTTCAGTGACTGGCCTAAGGTACTAGTGACTTAGCCTGTATTTTTCAAGAAAAGGACTTGACTACAGAGGTATTGTTTGTTAGACGGAGGTTAGCAGGCTCTTGGGTGTTCTGGCTTCTGATTCAGGCATTGAGGTGGGTCCCTGACCGCCCATGGTCATTAAAAGTCCCTTGATCCTGTGTTCCAGGAAAGAGGTCATGACCTATTTAAGTTCATTCTGTTAGAACTTCGGACTTCCTTTCTTCTCTCCCTTGAGAAAGGGGATCCCATTTAGCTGCTTCTGCTAAAGGAATGAATCTGATCCTGGTGTAGCAAAAAGGGCCTGGGATTGAGGCCTCGCTCTGTGGTGTGACCTTGAGCAGGTCACTTCCTTCTTGGGGCCATAGCTTCCTCCTCTAGGAAATAAGGAAGTTGGACCAACTGAGCTCTCAGATTTCTTCCAACACTAAGTGCTATGATGCCATGAAACCTGACTCCTGCCAAAGGCCTAGCTCTTGGGAAGGCTTGGGCAGAGCACTTCCTACAACAGACAGAGGAGCTCAGCTCTTTTTCAGCCAATGCTCAGGAAAACCTGGATTAGGAAACCCTGGCCTGGCCCTTATTTTGGTGGGTGATAGAGCCAGGAGATGATCTCAGGTGTTGTTCAGTGCTGATCCTAAGCTAAGCCTCCTTTCCAAGAGGGGCCTGGGCTAGAAATGGAACGGAGGCCCAGGTTCTCTCACGTGATGGTGATAGGGCGGGATATGAGCTAGAGGAGGAAGGTTTGAGAATTCCAGCATCCTTGATCCTAAAATGGCAGCTCCCCCAAGGCAGGGCAGGACATCCCCCAGGTGTCCGGTTCTTGGAGCCTTAGAGGAACCCTAGAGTGGGGCCTTCATGGCTTCTGAAGTCAGTGGGAGAGACAAGCCCTCTGGAGCATTGAGGAGCCTCCCCACAGCCACTGTGTTTATCTGGAGGCCACCCTCTGACTGAGGGAGAGGCAACTGGAACTAGACTCCAACTCTCTGGATGGGCTCTTTCTACAAGGACAGTTCTCGGCATGGTGCAGTTTATCACAACCCAACCGTGAGAGAGCAGAAATCCCTGGAGCTGCTTTGCCTTTGCAGAGGGAAGATGACTGTGCAGAGAGAGAAAAGGAGCTTTTGTGTAGCTCTTGGACCCTGGAAGAAGGTTGAGGGAGAAACAGCTGCTCAGCCTTTAGGGCCTGCCAGAGCCTGACCTCTGCCCCTGTGGTGGAGCCTTTAACAAACAGAGGCTCCAGGATGGTGCTTCCCTGGGTTCTTTTCTGCCTGGCATCCCAGAGCAGCCAGCATTGGCCACAGCTTGAATGCACAGCTCTCCTGATGGTTCCTTGGGTCTCTCCAGGAACTAGGGGCTAGTATGCAGCCTAGGGACCAACCCTATTCCCACCACAAGGGCCTGGAAGTCAGCTACAGTGGGACACTGTCAGGGGCTGCTGGCATTGTGTCTAGGAGCTGTCCCATAAGGGGCACACACAGGAAATCGGTAATTGCCACAAGATCATGGAATCTTTGTCATGGCCCCCAACTGGCTTGTTTTTCTTTCCTCCCCATCCAATGTCACAGTTGCCTTGGAGGCTTCTGGGTTGAAGGGGCTGTAGAAGCAGCCCATTCAGCTCTCTTCTGGATGAGTGGTGATGGCGGGGTGTTCTTTCTGTCCTCAAGTGGGTAGGGAGTTCCTGACCACTAAGAGTTTTTAGGTGGTAGCTGGCTGGCCACATTGGGGAGTTTTTGCAGAGGGGCCAGTTGGCCTAGATCAGTGATTCTCAAATTATGGCCCAGGGACCACATGACCCTTTCAGGGGGTCTTTCCATTTCTTTTCCTTTCCAGCTGTGGTGGTATAAGACCTGGGCACCATGCCCTGCGACATGGGTTCAGATTTATAGGCTCTGCCTTTAACTTTGCCTGCTTTCCATTGTCTTGCCAGCGAGATGGTTGTCCAAAGATTGTCAACCTGGGGAGCTCCAAGACTGACCTCTTCTATGAACGAAAGAAGTATGGCTTTAAGAAGAGGTGATTGGCTTGACCCTTCTTGCCCCACCACCACTCTGCTGCCCCTCTTGGAGAAGACATTTTCACTACCCTCCCCACCACCACACTTCGCCCCTCGCCCAGAAATGTGGCAGAGGCAAAACCGGATCCTGCCTAGAGATGGATGGCATCAGGGAACTACCAGTAGGGCTCTGAGCTGGACCTTTTCTTACAGAAGGGAAGCTGGGGTGCTATCCCTGCCCCCGTTGAAGTGGTGTCTCTTTAGTCTAGCACCACCATCACCACCACCAAGAGTGAGGAATGGCTTCTAGCATGGGGGGGGGGTCCTTACTTTCCCCTTTTCCCCCCCATCTCCTGTCAAAGGAGGCCTGGAGGTCCTCTCTGTAGCTGTAGTGTGTGTTAATAAAGTTGGGGTTTATTTTCTACCCTCAGTCTTCAGCCCCTTGATGGATGGATGGCTCTCAGGGAGGAGGGGGGGAAAGGCAAATGGGCCCTAGGCATTTCACAGCTCCAGAGAGGACTTTGATATGTAAGAGCCTGTCATTTCTCCACTCAGCTGGAAGGCCTTGGCCCACTCCTGTGTGTGCAGCTCTTGGTTACAAACAGGTATATTAGTATTTAAGAAGGAAATGTAGGCCGGGCTGCTGGGTGGCTCAGTGGATTGAGAGCCAGGCCTAGAGACAGGAGGTCCTGGGTTCAAATCTGGCCTCAGCCACTTCCCAGCTGGGTGACCCTGGGCAAGTCACTTGACCCCCAGTGCCTACCCTTACCGCTCTTCTGCCTTGGAGCCAATGCACAGTACTGACTCCAAGACAATGGAAGGTGAGGGTTTAAAAAAGCTAATGATAGAAAAAGAAGGAAATGTAGAATGAACCCCCCCAGGTCCTCCAGTAACCAATGGCCTCCTTGCATGCTTTCTGGTTTCACTTTGAAGGCCTTTCCCTGAAGATGAGGGACAGGAAGACTGAAATCTGATTCAGCGATATATATCAGGAAGAGATTTTCCTGGCTTTTGGTTTGCTTGCAATTACTTGAGAACATGCTCACAGCTGGGGGATTAGGCCATTGAAGTTTCCTTTGGAGACGGTAAATAACGTCCCATTTTACAGGTTAGAAAAGGGGGGCCAGTATGAAGTAGACCAGGTCCTTCACACTTTCCTTTCACAAGCTGCCTCCTTAAGTCGCAAGACTTGCCCCTTTATGTGGCTGGACTCTACCTGGGCATTTCCTCTAGTTTCTTCTGCTTTTCTCACCGACTTCTTCCTAGCCTCTTTGCCCAGTTCTCCACCATCTTTAATTTGCCATTGCCTGCAAGATAGTGCCTTGGTGGCAGGCTCCTACTCCCGTATCTGCCCATCGCAGGGCAGCCTTTTTGGACTTGAGGTAGCTGGCCAGTGGTCAAACCTAGCAGGACAAAAAGCCAGACTGTTGTTATTCCCCCCCCCTCCCCATTTTGGATAATCGTGTTACTTTCCTTCATCAGCGACCCCAAAGCCACTGGAATTGGGGAGGGAGTTAAGAGCTCCAGGCTGGGCAACGAAGGGAGTCATTCTAAAGTAGGAATGGGAACGCTACCCAGCAGTGCTGGTGTCTAGGATTTGCAGAGATCTACAGGAGACACAGTTGACAGAGAAACCCTGGAGTGAGGCGGTTAGAGGGTGAGAACTCTCCAGGTTTGCATGGCTAAAAAATCAGATGGAGCAGAAATGCACAAGATCAAAGGATTCCAAACTAGAGAAGACGGTGATGACCATTTATCTGGTCCGACCGCCTTAGTTTACAGTTCACAAACTTGAGGCCCAGAGAAAGGAAGTGGCTCAATTGATTTTAAGCTAAACACTAATGTTGTAATGCAAGGTTTTAACTTGGGGCAGATGAGGCGTGATTCCCCTGCTCAGTAAACATCAATGGCTCCCTCTTCCTCTAGGATAAAATAAAGCTCCTCTCTAGCTTTTCAGTCTAGCTGCAGATAGTCTGTGTCCCACAGGGACCAGTTTCTGGGTTTTGTCCCTCTTCCTGTGGAAGAATGATTAGATTTCATGTACTTGGTCCCAGAGGCTGAACCAGAAGCAAAGGGAGGCCACTTGAATGTTGGTGCAGGGACAAATCCAGTGTGGAAGTGGCTTGTCCCTCCCTGGTCACCTACCACCAGGCTAGTTGTTTCCAGCCCTCCACTCCCGCTCATGCTGCCCTGTCTGAAAAAACAGAAACCTTTTCTCTGTACCAAGACAACCCAGGCAGTGTTGTACAGTGGGCAGAGGACTTCCTGGCCTTGGAGACCCAGGACTTGGGTTCAGATCCTTCTTTTGATGATGTGTGAATCACAGAACTTCAGATGGTTTGTCAAATGATTGGAGCTGGACTAATCCGTCATTCATCTCTAATCTTAGAGTTTCCTTTGAAGGCCAATTTTAGATATCTTGAAGGAAGGCTCCCAGGCCCAGCCATTAGCTGTGGAGTCGGGCTGGGTCCAAGTCCTGCCAGTAGGCTTGGGAGACCTGGGACTTCCCTGAGCCTCTGGGTCCTCCTCTATAAAATGTCCTGGCCCAGGAGCGGTGCTAATTACTTTTACAAATGTCTCCTTTGATCCTTGCAACTATCCAAATCTTGTTCTACCTATTTTACAGCTGAGATTAAGTGACTTGCCCAGGGACACACAGCTAAGAAGTGTCCAAGGCTGAACTTGAATTCAAGACTTCCTGACTTCAGGTCCAGGGCTGTGAGCTGTGCTACCAACTGCCCTGGCCCTGGAGGCATCCCCACTCCCAGGCACACCAGTGGCTCCTTTGTTCCCTTTGCGCCCAGCGGGGCTTCACAGGGAAGAATTGGAGGAGAAAGGAGCCAGGCCTCCTCTATGATCACTTCAAAGGGCCCCCGGGGCATTTGTCACCAGCCTGAGAAAGCAGCCATCTGCCAGGATAAGGGGGGAAAGGGGGAGGCCCTTTAGTGGCCGACTGTGAATTAGCCAAAGGGGGTAAGCAGGATGCGTAGGGGAGGTGCGGAAGGGCTTAGCAGTCACTACTGCCCTACTCGGTGGCCTGGCCGGAGCATGGATGAAGTTTCGGGCTCGGCCTGGTCTCTCGGGGCAGCACACTAGGCTGTTGGAGGGACCAGACAGGAGTCCTGGGTAGGCCCGGAGGAGATCGCCCAAGAGAGGAGAGCCGAAGGACCGGCTTGTCCTCAGAAGCGACTGGGCTCGTTGCTGAAATGTATGTGCGGAGGCAGTGGACAAGCCGGCAGACGTCTTCGGGCGAAGGGTGGTTAAGTGGCCCGACTGAGCTCCCATGGCTCGTAAGTGTCTGAGGCTGGATTTGAACTCAGCTCCTCTTGACTCCAAGCCCAGGGCTCCAGTCGCTGCCTTCCCAGCTGTAATAACTCTAGAAAACGACTACAAGTAGAATGTGGGGAAAGAGTGGGAAATCCCCCTTTACGCCGTACAGCGATCCTCCATCCGGCTCTTTCCCACTCGGAGGTTCAAGCAATTCGGTGAAAATTCCGGGGCCGCAGGACCCCAGGCTCAAATCCCACCTCTGCCCGTGGCCTGGGGCAAGTCACTTCAGTAAAATAGGGGCGGGACCAGATCAGCCGCTCTCCGGCGTCCCTCCCAACATCTGGAGGTAGGACTGGATGGACTTCAAGTTCTCAGCTGGTCCCGGGCGGCTCAAATCCTTCCAATTAACCAACTGGAAAGGCTTGTCGAGTGACCCCAAGTTATAAATCCCAGTTGCTGCTTGGGTCCAAACACTTTTCCTTCAATAAATACGGCTCTTGGGTTTGGGCATTGTCTATGATTTCCTTCCGCTAAGGGATTTGTACTCGGATAAATTTTTTACCCCGCCGCAGGTGCCACTTGGCTAGAGATTTAAAAAAAAAAAAAAAAAAAGAGTAAGTGCTAACTACAACTCCCAGAATTCCCTGATTTACACTGGTAATCCGACTGGCTCGCTTCACGCGATCCCCCCACCCCACAGCTTCGGTCTTCCTCATTCCTATTGGTTAGTTTCGAAGACCAATCAGACGCTGCCAGTCTTGCTTGCTGACCAATGGGAAGGCTGTTGCCAACGTCGCTTATATTTTTAGCTCGGCTCTGCTCTTGCACCTAGCAGGTCTGTTAAAGCCGCTGTGGATGTGGAACGGGGAGGAGGGAAAGGGGAGAAAGGGGAGGAAATGAGGGAGAAGAAGAGAAAGAGAGGGAGGGAGGAGTAGAGTAGGAAAAGAGGAGCGGGCGAGAAAAGGGAAGGGAGGGAGGAGGGGAGCAGGGGACTCAAGGTAGACAGGGAAAGAATTAGGGAAGAGAAGAGGAAGGGCAGGAGATCATGGAGGAAGAGTAGACAGGCAATTACGGAGAAGGAAGAGGGGTGTGTTTGACCCCCGCTCCCACTCGTTGGTACGCACAAGGAAAGTAATTCGTGAAGGCGCCCTCCTGCCCTGGGCCCGCCTCACCCGGCTGAGCTTTGGCAAGAACTGGAGTTGGGGGCTGAGAGACAGGTGGCCGCACCCCACCCAGCGTTTTGGCCGCAGCTACGGAGGGGAGACCGGGTCTTTTTGGTCCCCCCGTCCCCCGACCAAGAAGGCGGCAACGTGTTCAAGAGAAAATAAAGGCAATTACTAAGCCCAAACTTGTCCCGACCTGAGAACTAGTGGCTAGCCCTGTCTCCCACATACCGGTGGGACGGGTGGGCTGACGGGCCGGCGTCCCAGGCGGGGGACGCACGCGCACGAGTCCGCTTGCTCCCCTCTCGCAGGGAGGGAGGACCGAGGCGGGCGAAGGGGAGGGGGCGCGGGCGCACGTGTCCTGGAGCAGCATGCCTGGAGCCCCGGGAGGCGGTGCCACGAGACACCTGACCAATCCGCGGTGGCGTCACAACCGAGCCCCTGCCCCCTCCCCCCGCGG
>NC_058134.1:309697420-309743131 GCF_016433145.1 Gracilinanus agilis
GCCCCATCATCTCCTTCATCTCGGCTCTTTGCCCTCTGCCCCCCACCCCCACCTCGATCTGCCCTCTCCTCGCCCGGGAACCAGGCATTCAGCCTCCCTCTGTTCCCCTCCTCTGGGCCCCAACTCTGTTCTCCCCCCTGTTTGTCCCTCTTTGCTCCCCTCCCCCTTGTTCCTGAATGCCCTCCCAGCCCTTGGGACTCTCGAGTGCCCCTGCCCTTGGTACCCTTTTTCTCAGCCCCACCCCCGGCTCCTGGGCCTCCCTCTGGGCCCCCATGTCCTGACCCTTCAGCTCCCCTCCTCCATCTGGAGCTCCCTTCTTTTCTTTTGTGAACACTCGAATTCAAGTCCTCCTTGGGGAGCTCTTGGCCTTCCCTTCCCTTCCCTCCCTGCAGGATCCCGTGTTGTCCTTGCCCAATTCTGCCCTCCCCTTTGAGCCAGTCTGACCTTCCTCCCTTTCGCCCCAGCTCTCCTTGGCATGAACTTTCTCTGAGTCAGAGCTCAGAGCCTCCCTCTGACTGCCCCCCTGTAATCCCTGCATTCTTCCTCTTCCCCCTAAGAAGCTGGAAACTAAGTCCTGGGGCCTCATCTGGGGCCGAATCAATGTGCCAGCTGCCTGGGTGCCCTCCCCTCCCCTCTGCCTGTGACCCCAGCCCTGCTGTCTGCCACCTGGAGCTTCTTTTCTTTTTCTCTTTGGCTGTCTGGGTTCGAGGAGCTTTTCCAGGTCGGCAGTGACAGAACATCCTTGGGGGAAGGGGGCTGCCTCCAGTTTAGGGCGTGTGTGCTTGGAGTATGCTGAGATGGGGGAGAAAGGATGAGGGAGCCCAGCAAAGGTCATTGAGTGGCTCCGACTCAGGCCATGGGTAGAGGAGAGAGACCTCGGCCTTTGGCCAGAGACAGCAAAGGAGGCCAAGCCCCACCGACAGCCCAGAGGCACTCTCCCCTCCTTCTGGCACTGGCTGCTTCCATTCTCCTCCTTTCTCGGAAGGAAGGGCCAACCCCAGCAAACTTGTGTGGGAGGGAGGATTAGAGAGACTGAGCTCGGGATCTCTGCTCCCATTGCAGGGTGGGAGCCATTGTAGATCCCCGAAGGGCCCTGGCAAGCGCTTATTTTCCTTCCTCTGGTGGGAGAGCCAGGGACCGTGCCCCACTTGACTGAGGCAGGCCGCCGGCAGCCCTGGAATGGGCAGGGCTGGCATGGCAGAGGCGTCGTGCCTAGCATTCCCTTCTGCCCCTACTAAGATGTGGAGCGGCCCAGCCCCTTCGGGGGTGGGAAAACAGGGACAGGTCGCTCCGACTCCCTCCTCCCACCCCCATGGAACTGCCCCAGACCCATTAGAAATCCGGGGAGGGAAGGGGTGAGCCAAGCTGGCCATAAAGCCGGAGGTTAGCCTCGGAGGTTAGACTTCGAGTAATGGGGAGGGAGAGTCAACCACTGCGCATGTGCACTGGAAACTTTTTCCTACCCCTTCCCCACCCCTCTGCCACTGGGCATGCGTGAGCTGCCTGGGCCTTGAGCCTGTCCGCCTTCGGCAAGCATGCTAGGAAATGTAGTTCAAAGAGAAACTAGGTCACGGGCCCAGCGCCAGTCCTTGACTAGTCCGAGGACTACAGTTCCCAGAATGCAGTTTGAGCTGCCCCACGGCTCGTTTCTGGGGAAGGTCCTTCGTAGTTGGGATGAAGGGAACCTAGAGATGCTGGAAAGCTTTACAAAACTGGCCAAGTGCCTGCTGTGAGAGTTTGGGCCGGGTCCCCCAACTCCAGGAGAGTCCGAGGCTAGCCCCACCCAGCCCCAACACTTCCTGCCCATGGGACCCAGAGCATCGCTTGTCCTCCCTGGCCTCTGTTTCTCCGCCTATGAAATGGGCACAAGCACAGGCCCCCACCTCCTTCAGCCTGAGCTACTACAGAGGAAAGACCCCTTTCGTTGTAGGGAAGTGACAGCGTTAAGCTCCATCGTACTCACCCAATGACCAGGAACCCTTAGGGAGGTCACCTCTGGAGGAGCTGGCAAACACTTCTAGTCACATGAACCAAAAGATGGCCCTGTGACTCTCCAATGCTCCCTGGTGGTGTGACCTTGGCACGGCCTCAGTTTCCCCCTCTGTAAAACTAGGCTAGATCCTTTGGGCTCCCTTTTACAGACTTCAGTCCCACGAGTAGAAAGAAGGTCCCAAATGCCCAGCTTCCTTGCTGGACTGAGAGGTGGCAGGAGGCGGTGGCTTCTTCCTCTCGGTAGCCACCCTAGTGGTTTTCTAGTTTTCCGACTCTCCCATCTGTCCCTCTCAGCTGTCAAAGCTCCGTCCCCCAAGTTGTTGAAATGGAGGAACGTAAAGAGTAGCTCTGGAGAATAACACAGAAGGACACCTGGTCCCCAGAGCCCGGTGGCTTTGTCAGGAGGTGGCAATGGCCGGCCAGAGCCCGAGTGCCCACAGACAGCTTCACTTGGTGCTAATGTTCTTCCTTCCTTTCAGCCTTAGACCAGGAGGACTGTGGCCTTATTTCATGAGCACCCCGTGCCCACAGTAGCCAGATGCCTCTGTCCTCATTCTCTCTAGCACCGAATCCTTTTCCCAGACTCCTTCCTCCTCCCCTCCCTTTTAGGAAACTCGGTGCTGTATGTGGCTTCCTAATGTTTGGGTCTTCTGGGAAGTAGAGGAGGGCAGACTCTGCCTATGATTGGGGCTCGTTGGGGTTTCTGCCCCCCAAACCTTCCTTCTTTTTCCTTTTTTATTGACTCCCAGGGGCAGATGTGCCTGGCTTGGACACAGGCTGGCTCAGTGTTTCAAGTCAAAAGTCCAAAAAGGTTGGAGTCCTGTGCCCCGTGGGTGATCTTGGGCAATCAGTTTAGGCATAGTGAGGGGATTGTAGTAGGGGGCTTCCAAAGCCCCTTTCTCCCCTCGATCAGGGGTTCTGGGTCCCCAGCTGCCCAATATATGCCCCTTCTCCCTTCTAACAAAAGCTAGATTTACAAATGGATCCTGCCTCCTGCACCTCCAGACTCTCCCTCTTCCCAGGGAATCCCCCTTGTCCAATCCACTTAATCACCTGAGATCACACAGAAGACCCCCTTCATCCCGAGGCTTACCAAGAATTTTCTGCCCTTCCTACCCATTTTGGTTTTGTGCTACAACTCCCATTCTTTTTCCTTTCTGAAGCCCCCCACCCCTCACATCGAGTAACTTAGCTTAGAGATCATGTGAAGAAAAGCAAACTTAGAGAGCTCTAACCCCCTATTTCACAGTGAAGAGCCTGAGATGCAGAGGGGAGGAAATGACTTGTCCAAGATCAATAGTATTAAGGGTCCAGCCTGTTCTGTTAGAGAGGTGAGGTATCCAGGGCCACTTCCTTATTTGTGAAGCCTCCGAGTTGGTGGCCCTGGCTGGAACGTGGACCCTGCTAGCCAGCTGCGGCTGCTTGTGGCCTTGAGGAGCGCCCGTCCGGATCATTTCAGAGCCTCTCTGGCTCCAGTGGGGCACCACGACCGATCCTTCTGCTAAAGGGGAGATTAGGGAAAATCGAGGAAAGAAATCTCTTTCCCTGGGAAGGGCAGATGCACGTCGGGGTTCCTTGACCTCTCCTTGTGTTGTCTCTACTTTTCTGAGGGACAAGATGGGGAACCCCGGTGGCTTAGCACCTTCTTGGCATTCTTTCTCGAGTCTTTAAAGACAGAGCCTTACTTCCTGAGGGAGTTGGGCTAGGTGAGCTCCCTTGAGTTTCCCCCAGCTCGCTCTGAGATCCTGTGGCCTCCCAGAGAGACCCTGAACCCCTCCTGTAGGCCCAGGGCTCGGGAAACAGAAATGAAGTGGCCCCCACCTGGGGAGACTGACAGGTTTGCATAGGAGTGGGCAGTCACTTCAGAGGGTGGGGGGGGGGCAGCCACAAGCTGGGGCTGGGAGGATAGGGAGGCCCCCTTCTCGCAAGAAGGAGGTCAGTCGGATTTAATCCTGGGCTGGTTGAGGCCCACTAAGCTTGGAGAAAAGGCGGGCTGCGGTCAGGTATGAGATGGATTAACAAGGCAGGATGCAGCCAGGGGGCCCCACTAGGAGGCTATGGCAATGGCCTGGGTCCAAGGCCCAGCTCCCAGAATCCCAAAGGCTCTCCCTGGTCAGCGAGGGAGGGCGAGGGAGAGACGATTCACATGGCCTTGCAAAGCCCCAGAGCCAGACTTTCCCCTTTCCAGCCAGCCTGAGAGCCTAGGAGCATGGCTGTGGAGCCGGCAGGAACCCTTCAAGAATCTTCCCTTCATTTTGTGGAAAGGAAACAGGCCTAGAAAAGCGCTCCCTCAAGTCAAGGGGACACCTAGAAAGGGACAGATTCAGGGGACGGGCCCTGAGCTTGCAGGCCCCTCACACTCCCGGGTCCTCCTGCAGGAACTCTGCTCTTGCCAACTGCCCTGTCCTTGTGCGCTCAGTTTGCCCAATTGTAGGCCTCTGTGCCCTTCTCTGTTGAAATCCACCCTCTCCATCCTCTTCTGGGTCTTTGGGGTTCTGCCATCCAGTGTGTTGGGTTGGGGAGGGGAGTGAGGGGCCACGCATGAGAAGCTGAAAACTGGAAAAAAGGGCCTCGGAAGGCATCCGGCGTAGCCTCATGCCCAGTGGGTGAGTGCCAAGCAGTTGGCCATCCACCCCGTGCTAATGGAGAACTCGGGGATGCGAGCATTTCATTGTTGAGGAGTTGGGGCTTAAGCTGGGTCAGAAAGAACTCGTCTGCCCTCCCCTTGTCCCCTCGCAGGGAAGGTCCCTTTCCTCTGGTGCGATTCTTTCCCAGTTTCGTCCCCTTGCTTGCTTAGCTTGTCCTTTCCTAGGCATCCACCTGGGCATTACGTTATCGCTCCCCTCCCCGCCATTAAACAGGTGTCCTGTCCGTCTGTGTCCCCAGCCCCGGGCTCACGCCTCATGGTTACTCTTAGAGTGAGGGATACTCCCTGACCCTGGTGATCCTCTTTCCGCTGCTCTGTGCACTGGCAGGCCCCCCGGCCCCTTGTCTTCTCCAGGGCACACATCCCCAGGCCCGTTCACCCGTCCTCAGCCGATGTGCTTCCCTACATTTGGCCAGCAGGGCTTGGAGCCGACCCTAGTTCCCCACTCGTCAGTGAAGGAGCTGAACCAAGGCCCCTTGCCAGCCTTGGCAGCCTGAGCTCTGACCTCTCTGTTCCCAAACCACCTGCGGTAGTAGGGAGGGACCTGGGGGAAAAGTCAGGGCCGAGAGCCGCCCACCTTGGGTCTCCCTCCCGAGCTGGCCTCGCCCATGCTTCAGGGTGGACAGGCCCAGGGAGCCTCCGTCTCCCCTCTGGGTGTCCTGCCAGTTCTTGAAGCTGTCCCAGGCCTTCTGCTCAAGAAGAATACTCCCTGGGGGGCGGCCGGGGGCTCGGTGGGTAGAGAGCCAGGCCTGGAGACACGAGGTCCTGAGTTCAGATGTGGCCTCAGACACTTGTTAGCCGGGTGACCCTGGCCTGGGCGAGTTCCTTAACTGCCATCGCCCAGCTCTTAGCGCTCTTCTGCCCTGGAACCGATTCCGTCAGAGTTACCCCTCGGGACTGAGCAGCCAGGCCCAGGGTGGATGACCGACTTGTGGCCGGCTCTGCCGGGTGAGCACCCGCAGGTCAGGGCTCGGGGGATCCTCACACTTCTGGCCACCGAGGTCAAGCCCTCATTTTTTTCTAACCCTTCCCTTCCATCATAGACTTAATACTCTGTATTGGTTCCAAGGTAGAAGAGAGAGGTAAGGGCCAGGCCCTGGGGGTTAAGCGACCTATCCTGGCCCCACAGCTAGCAAGTGTCTGAGGCCAGATTTGACCTCCCTCCTCTAGGCCTGGCTCCCAGTCCACGGAGCCCCCTGGCTGCCCCTCATTTCCAGCAGAGGGGGCTGGCCCAGGACAGTGAAGGATGTTGTCCGAGACGCCCCCTGGTGCGGGTCCCAGGTTCCCTTGCCGCAGGAGGGCAGGGGGCCGGCGTCGGAATCGGGAAGCCTTGTGTTCCAGTTGTGACGCCCGCCAGCGGTGGGCCTCGGGCCCCTGGGCCCCCCTCCCCCCCCACTCACCAAAGAGTTTGGGTCTGCTGGGGCGGGTGAGGGGAGTTAACGTTCCCCGCGGCTCCCCCGGCCCCCAAGACCAGAGATCAGGCGAGCTTTTCTTCTTTGCCTTCAGCATCGGCCTTTTCTCTGGGAAATGACGCCGGGCCCGAGGGTCCGGCAGGAGCGTGGCGGGGCCTCGAGGGCCTTCTGTGGCCCGGCCCCCTCCTCGGCGGGCACCCGCGGCCAGGCTCTTGGTCCGCCCCCGCCCGGGACACAGATGGGCGCCCCCGAGCTTGGCCGGGAGGAGGGGGCCCTGCCACCCCTCCTATTTACGGCTGCCCTTTCGTGTCTCCTCTCTCCAGAGCCATCAGGAACCCGAACCTGCCCACACTGGTATCTTCCATCGTCCCTGCCCCGTGTGTGTGTGTGCCCGTCATCCCTCCGACATAGCCTGCTCGCAGCGGCTCGCCCGGGCCAGGAGGAATATGCATCTGGAGATCAAAGTCGCCCTCAACTTCATCATCTCTTACCTGTACAACAAGCTGCCCAGGCGCCGCGCGGACCTCTTCGGCGAGGAGCTGGAGCGCCTGCTCAAGAAGAAGTACGAAGGCCACTGGTACCCGGCCAAGCCCCTCAAGGGCTCGGGCTTCCGCTGCGTGCACATCGGCGAGACGGTGGACCCCGTGGTGGAGCTGGCGGCCAAGCGCAGCGGCCTGGCCGTGGACGAGGTGCGGGCCAACGTGCCCGAGGAGCTCAGCGTGTGGATCGACCCCTTCGAGGTCTCCTACCAGATCGGGGAGAAGGGCAGCGTCAAGGTCCTGTACCTGGACGACAGCGAGGGCTGCGGCGGCGGCGCGGCGGCCGCCGAGCTGGACAAGGAGATCCGGAGCAGCTTCAACCCCGACGCGCAGGTGTTCGTGCCCATCGGCAGCCAGGACAACTCCCTGTCCAACTCGCCGTCCCCGTCCCTGGGCCAGTCCCCCAGCCCCACCTTCATCCCCCGCTCGGCCCAGCCCATCACCTTCACCACGGCCGCCTTCGCCGCCACCAAGTTTGGCTCGACCAAGATGAAGAAGGGCGGCGGGGGCGGGGGGGGCCAGCAGCCCCCTCCCCAGCAGCCCCGCCTGGCCAGGTCCCCCACCGACACCCTGCTGAGGCAGAAGGGCCTCTCCCTGTCTATGCATTCTCTGAATTTCATCGGGGCCGGCCCGGCCCCCCAGTCCCAGCTCTCCCCCAATGCCAAGGAATTCGTGTACAGCGGGGGCTCCCCCAGCCTCTTCTTTGATGGGGGGGCCGACGGGCCACCCGGCGGCACCCCCTTCGGTGGCCCCAGCGGCGGCGGCGGCGGCGGCGGCGGCTCCGGCGGCTTCGACGTGGCCCAGGTGTTTGGGGGTGGTGCCAACGGCCTCTTCCTGGAGAAGTCGCCCTTCGTGGAGGGCCTCAGTTACAACCTGAACACCATGCAGTACCCCAGCCAGTCCTTCCAGCCCGTGGTCCTGGCCAACTGACCACCCGCAGGGGGCAGGGGAGACCACCGCCACCAAAAAGAGAAAGGAAAGGAAAAAAAAAAGGAAAAATAGAAATATACAAAAAGATTTCCCATCTTCTTCCTTCTGGCTTCTCCACAAAGGAGGCGCCCGGCCCGGCCCCTGCCGCCCGCCCGCCCGCCCGCCCCTCCCTCATTGGCCGGCTGGTTGGGGGTCGGAAGGTCCGGATCTCGGTTTCCCCTAATGTCGTCGTCGTCGTCGTCGTCGTCATCGTCGGGGGCTTCTCGGCGTGCTGAGGCTCCCTCCCTTCCTCGTGCCCTGTCCAGAGAGCGGCCCAGGGAGGGGAGAAGACTGGGGATGAGCTTGCGGCCTCTGGCCAGACCCTGAGAGCTCTGCCCTGGTCTGGCGAGTACCGGGCGGCAGCGCAGGCTCCGGCCACGAGAGCCCTCCGGGGCCTCGGCCTCTGCCCTGCGGCCTCGGTCTCTCTAAGCCTTCCCGGCCACCGAGCCTTTGATCTCAGGGCCCAGGAGAGCCATCCGCCCTCGGCCTGGCGCGGCTCGGGCAACCTCCCCCCGGTGCCTCAGCTGCCCGTCCTCGGGCCGGGCAGCGTCTTCCTGGATTTTGACTCATTCCTCACAGGGGGGCGGGGGGGGGGGGACACTGAGATCAATGGGGGGGACTAGTGGAATTGGGGCTCTCAGCTGCCTGGTTTCCCAACCACCCGCACTTTCAGACTGACCAAAAATACAAAACAGGTTTTCTGCCCCGGGCGAGTGGGTCAGGGCTGGGGCACCCTTAATGCACAGCATGGCCCGCAGGGTCCAGCCTTAAGCCTCCTGCCCGGCCCCCAGAGCAGGGCCCAGAGGAGGCGGCTTGGACAAATGAGGGTCTGAGACTTGAATTCAGAATTCGCCCCCCTTCCCTTCCTTGGCCTTGGGCTGCCCCCCCATAGCCCTTTCTTCATTGCTGCCTTTTCAGGGGAGAGGAGGGGGCTCAACCGGAGCCCTCGGCCCACTCTGTCCCCTCCCGGGCCCGTTGTGAGCTCCGGAGTGGGCACGTGTGACAGCCCCGCCGGCCAGCTTCCTAATGCCCGGGCCTGGCGGGCGCAGCATCAAGGCCAGCCTTCTCCCCCTCTCCGCCCCCACCTCAGCCACGGTCCCCACTGCCGCCCCTCTGCCTCGGGCAGGCCACACTACCTCCCCCAGCCAGGGAACCCCCTGGCCCTGCCGCCCAGCACCCCCACCCCGTACTCAGGGTCGAGCCCCGGCTGGGCAGCCCCCCTCCGCTGCCTGCGAGAGCCCACCTCGGCGCCCCCCCTGCACACACGGCGGGCGGGCGGGCGAGCGGGCGAGCGAGGAGCCCCTGCCGGCTCACACGCAGGCACTCAGCTCCGGTTTGCTTCGTCTTTTTTATTTCCCAGCCCAAAGCCGAACCTGCACTCGGGGCCCTCGTGCCCTGGGAGGACCTTTTTTACTTTGGCCTTTTTTTGGTGTCCGTTTGTAACGCCTCATTTGCTACGTTTGTAAGATGTGCGAGAAGGGCCGATAGAGAATATTAATATATGTAGATTTCTAACAGAAAAATTGTACTTTTTCTTTGGGAGATTTTTTTCTTAAAAAGAGGAGAGAAACTTTAAAAAACCTATTTTTTCAGGAAAAAAAACTTTGGAAAAAAAAGATGAGAGCCTCGAACCCTTTTCTCCCCTGGTCCCCAGCCCCGTCCCCGGGAAGGAACCGAGTCCTGAGGTGGGTTGTCTCGTCCGGCAGGAGGCGGGCCGGACGGTGTCTTGTCTTGGCGCGGCAGGCCAGCTTCTCTCGGGGGGTGGGGGGGGCGCAGAGGGGATCCCGGGGGGGGGGGCGGTAGGTACTTTTTCTGTAGTGAAGGAAGAATCGGATCCAAAGTTTGGGATTCAGCCCGTCGTGCAATATTTCGGAAGGGACGTGGGAGCGTGTGGAGGTTGCGTTCGAGAACCCACCCCGGCCGGGGATCAGACTGTACAGTTTCTATTGTTTCCGATTTTTTTAAGTTTGTATTAAAAGCATGATCTCGACCGCGGGCTCCCTGTGGCTTCTTGGACGGGCCGGTGCTGGGGAGGGCGAGCGGCACGCCAGACCGGGGCCGCCTCTTCCTGCCCGCTCTGGTGGGGGGTGTCGTCCGCTCCGGGCTTGGTGAGGCCACACGCTTACGAGAGGGAAAAATGCAAAAGAAAAATCAATGCTGTGAATTGGTTCTGAGGCTAGGCCATGGGGGTTAAGTGACTGGCCCAGGGTCACGCAGCAAGGGAAGTGTCTGAGGCCAGATTGGAACCCAGGGCCTCGGGATCATCAAATTTTAACGCTGCAAAGGGACCTGGGAAATCGGGGCTCTGTTTTCCTAAGGAGGAAACAGACCCAAAAGGAGCAGGGACCTCACCCAAGGCCCCACAGCTCAAAAAGAGCCACATTGGAAGGTGAGCCAGATCAGATCAGGGACACACAACCGGAGGAGCAAGCTCGGATGCTATGACTTCAGCCAGCCCCTCTTACTTTCCAGATGGGGAAACTGAGGCACGGAGTAGGAAAGCCCCTGCCAGTGTGAGACAGGCTATGAACTCGGGGCCTGTTTGCTTTGCTGGCTGCTTGGTGCCAGGTGCTCTGGCGGTGTCGGGTTGGAGTTCGGGCCTCTTGTCCCCGATTCCTCCCAGGCCTTCCCCTCCCCTGAGGTCTCCCCAGCCAGGTGACTTCCCCAAGTGGGGGAGGCTCGGAGCCGGGGCTCCCTCAAGCCTACAGCCGCTGCTTTCACTGAGCGCCTCCTATGCACCAGGCCCTGAGGATGCAAAGACAAAAGAAGCAGCCCCAGCCCTGGGAGAGCACCAACCTTCTGAGGGCTCCAGAGGAGCTTCGAAGAGAACAGGATGCATGAAGACCAGCGCCTAGAGGTCCTGGCTTCCAATCTGGCCTCAGCCGGGTGACCCTGGGCAAGTCACTTCACCCCCGCTGCCCAGCCCTCCCCGCCTTGGGACCGGTACACGGCGCTGATCCTAAGAGGGAAGGGAAGGGCTTAACCAACCAAAGGTGCTGCTATCTTGTGGGAGGGATGCTAGGATTGGAAGGAATAAAGCCAGGAAGGTAGGGGAGACCCCGGGGGAGCGGGGTTCAAGTCTCGGAATTCCTCATTCTGATTGCAGAGGGAGTCTTCTGAGCAGGAACCTGATGGTCCCAAAGGAGCCCAGAGGCCCTTACCAGATGCCCAGCTCCTCCGGGCTAGCTTTGCTCTCTCCCCCAGCACCTTGGACAACAGAGCAGCCAGAGCCCTGCGTCCTCCTCCTCCTCCTCCTCCTCCTCCTCACTGACTCTCCAGGAGCCCAGCCAGCCTCTTCCTGACTCCGCATCACCATCTCTCTTCCTCTGCCCACCTGGCACAGGGCCGGCGTAGAATGGCAAAAAGAACCCAGACTTGGGAATCGGAGGAGCTGGGTTCAAATCCCATCTCTGACTTTGGGCAGGTTTTCTCCTGTGTTGGACAATGATGCTTTGACTCGTCATCTCGATGGCCCTGGGCAAATCCCTTCCTTCCCTGGGCCTCAGTTTCCTCATCTGTAGAATGAGAGGGTTGGCCTTGGGCAGGAGTTCTTCCCCCTTTGGGCATGCTGAGGCAGGCTGCTGACGCCCAGGGACCCCTTCCCAGCGCCTGTTTCTAAATGGCAGAGCTGCCATATCGGGCATTCAGGCTCGCAGACCCTGTGAAGGCCCTCGAGTTAGGAAGGCAGGCTAGAGCGCACTGGCTGTCGGGAGGGCCAGAGAGAGGCCTCACCTCCCTGGCTGGGCCCACAGTCGGGCAGGGGCGAGCGGGGAGCCTGAGGTAGGATGTCCCGAGGGACCGGCTTCAGCTGGAACCAACCGTGAGGACAGGACAGGAGCAGGGCATGTGGCAGGAGCGGCTGGTGGCGCGCTCAGACGGAGGGTTCTCTCCTCAAAGAAGGCTTGAAAGGGAAGTGGAGGCTCGGCTGAGGAAGGGCCCCCACGCCGGGCCCAGGAGGTGGCGTTTCCTCCCCGCCGGGGGCCGTCGAAGCGACGTGGTGGGACTAGAGTGTTCTTCCAAGGAGTCTGGGTCGGACCCCAGGGGCCCCGGCCTGAGTGTGGCGGCCCGTGGTCAGCCCCGGACTCCCCGCCCTGACTTGTCCAAGACCCCTTAGTAAATGGCAGAGCAGAGCTGGCGTCATCCGTGCCCAAGGAGCCTCCCCCTCTGCCTCCTTTGGGAACGCTGACTGCCAGGCGGTCGAGGGAGCCTCTGGCCTCCGGACGGTGGGGACCTGGAGCTGACGGAGAGCTCCCACCGAAGGGCCTGGTGAGGGGAAGCCCCCGCAGGTGCTGGGAGACACGCCGGCACCCTCCGCAGGACTCCTATGGTGGAGTTTCTGTTTCTTTCCCAGCCCGGCCCATTGCTCAGAGACAGCAGCTGAGGCCAGACGGCCAGGAGCCAGGGGCATCCGAATGGCAAGTGTCCACGTCTTGGGAATGAGGCAGCCTGGTTCACTTGAGAGAACACGTAGAGACAAAGGCCCCGAGTTCAAATTCTGCCTCTTCCACTCCCTCCCTCTGTGATCTTGGGGAAGTGATTTCCCACCTCCAGGCCAGACCCAAGATGACTCCTGAAGTCTCATGCTAGGAAATCTCTCCTCCTCCAGGTGAGGAAGTGGAGGCCAGAGACATTAAGGGACTCTCCTGAGGCCTCACAAGTAGGAAGCTGTAGGAGTTACCAACTACTGCTCCCTGGCCAGAGAGGAGGGACCAGGGAGGGCGCGGAGGGGGCCCAAAGGGAGGGCAGCAGGGCTTGTTCTCTCGAGGATCTGGGCCCTTCCTCTTTGCTCCCTTCTAGGGGCCCTCCTGGCTCTGGCACCCCTTTCTGAAGGTCCCCATTCAGAAGGCTCCACCATTCCAGGTTCGAAGGCCTGTGAGGCTGAGGCAGGGAGGGAACCACCAGGAAGGATCTGATGGGCCTGGCTCTACAGAATGGCCGGGTGGCGGGGAAGGCTCCGGGGGTGCACCGGCTCAGCAGCAAAGGACAAGAGCAAGAGCTGAGGGGAGGGCTCTGGCCAGGGAAGGGCAGCTCAGGCCTTCAGCACTGCCCAGCTGAGCCTGCCCGGACACCGTGTTCTGTGCCCCTCCTCTCCTTGGCATGTGCTCAAAGAACACTCGGCGGCAAAGGGCACGGGGCAGCAGGCCGGGGAGGGTGGCAGAGGGATCCAGGCTTTGCTCACCTGGGGCCCGCAGGCCTGGCGACAACTGGTTCAGCCAGAGGTGACCTGGGCCAGCCTGCTGGGAGCCAAGAGCCCCTCGGACTGGGTGCAGAGATGGGGGATGGGCCAGTGGGAGCTGAAATGGGCTCCTCTGTGCAGACACAGCGCCACTCCCAGCCTGGGCAGGGGCTCCATAAAGGAACGGGCACAGCCCTTCTCTCTGGGCCTTGATGCCCAGGCTGGGAATGGCCAGCCTAGGATCTGATGATCATTTCTATTATTTAGCAGCAGAACTCACACCATTTGCCATGTCTAGGAGGGAGGAGAACAGGCTCTCCCTGGCATGCTGGGGCTTTGGGGAGCTTGTCATGCACCGAGGTGGGGAGAGCCAACCGGAGAGCTGGGGAGCTCAGAACAAAGGGAGAAGCAGGGCAAACGGACATTTTGTAACCGGGTCAAAGCACAGCCACGGTGGCCTGTTCCAATTGGGAAATATTCCTCCTTGTTTCCTTTTCAAGCTTAGCCTCAAGGAGGAAACCAGCCTGGAGCAGTCCTCTATGGAGAGAGGGTTCAGGGTGGGCTGAGTCTGAAGAGATCCTGGCCAGAGCCTCAGAACCTCCACCTTCTGTTCAGTTTTACCTTCAGTCTGATTTCCTGGGAACGATCCCCCTCAAATCAGCTGTGTGACCTTAGCTAAGTCCTTCCCCCTTTGGGCCTCACTTTTCCTATCTGGAAAAGGAAGCTGTGGGACTAGATGATTTCTAAGCCCCTTCCCAGGCCTGACACCCCCTGTTCTTTTTTTTTTTTTTTTACCCTTAACTTCTGTGTATTGGCTCCTTAGAGGAAGAGTGGTAAGGGTAGGCAATGGGGGTCAAGTGACTTGCCCAGGGTCACACAGCTGGGAAGTGTCTGAGGCCGGATTGAACCTAGGACCTCCTGTCTCTAGGCCTGGCTCTCCATCCACTGAGCTACCCAGCTTCCTGACACCCCCCTGTTCTAAGGCCCTCCCAGCCCTGACACCCCCTGTTCTAAGCCCCGCCCAAGGTGACTGTCTATACACATAGATTCCCAGGACACTCCAGAGTATCCTGCATGACTCTGGGTTTGTCACCATTCTCAGCTCCTTCTAACATGTCCACTTCCTCCCTTTCTGCTCTTTCTGCCTTGATTCTCTGGCTCATGTTCTTTCTATTTGTTTATATTTTTTAACATTTCCATATTGTTCATTTTCGTAAATGAATAATCTTATAGAACTAAAACCCCAAATCCTATCCCCAAATGTACAAGGAATAAATCAGATATTTTCATCTGCATCCGAGTCCCACAGTTCTTTCTTTGGAGGTGAGTCCAGAGCAGGGGTCGGCAACGTATGGCTCTCGAGCCATATCTGGCTCTTTTGAGGGCCAGATATGGCTCTTTCTGCAGGAGCCATAAAGTCAACCGTGGCACAGTAACTAACAGTTTACGCACGACATCGTGTGTCACATGATACATCACGTGATCCTTTTGGTACCACGACTCTCTTCTAAGACAGAAGCTCCCTCATTGATATTGCCGCGCGAGACGGATCCTGGTCTTTAGTTGGGCTTGGTAGGTGTGCTGTGTGTTCCTCCTTCTGCCCTCCTTTTACTCTTTCCACACCTGTTACTGACATCTTGGGGGGCTGTGTAGTGATGGATCACTTTTGTCTACATTCTCTCCCCCTCTGCCTCTGATTTACATGGCTTTATCTCAGGGCATTCATGGGGTCTGCACTCCCTATTTATGAGATTGTTATTGTTTTTAACTTTTCTACCTGCTCTTAAAGGGGAACTAGAGTCAGATTGCATCTCGACATAGGCTTCATTAGTGAGAAGCATTTCTCCCCAGTAGTTGTTTCATTTGATACAGAATGATGGAGGAGGCAGCACTGATCAACACCTGAACCAGGAAATGTGTGTGATGTGTCCTGGCCAGTTTTCCATGAAAAGGTACCCTCCTCCCCCACTACTTACTAATGCCTGCACACAAGTCATGTTATTTTCTGTAATCTCCTGATCTCCTACTTAGTTTATGTGGCCAAATGGCTTAACCAGCAGGCCGGCAGCTTTTTCTTCTCCTGGTGCCTGACTTGAGAGAGGGAGAGGAAAAAAGTATTCTTCCCTGAATTTTTCTCTCTTTATTTCAGCAATTTTCTTAGTGTAAAGGAGTTTGATATGTATGTGTGCAGTTACATCAGTACTATAGTGCCCCATTAAGTCTTGTTTTTTGATTAATAATCAAAATAATTTTGATTAATAATCAGCAAAACCATGCAGCACCAGAAGTCACATTAATATACTTTATTCATCATTGGTTAGTACATAGTAACGTTATTAAAAATAGTTCAGAGGCTTATTGTACTTTAAAAGTGTTGTTCTTACATAAAATGCACGTATTTACTTGTATTCAGTGTTAAACATATTGTACGGCTCTCACAAAATTACATTTTAAAAAATGTGGCGTTTATGGCTCTCACGGCCAAAAAGGTTGCCGACTCCTGGTCCAGAGCGTTCTTTCTCCCAAGCCCCTGGGGATTGTCCTGGCTCATTGCATCCCTGCTCGGAGCAAAGTCAGTTACATTCCATCGTGCTACAATGTATCAATGTTCTCCTGGTTCTGCTCCTTTCACTCTGCATCAGTTCATGGAAATCTTTCCAGTTCTTATAGAAAACAAGCAGATCAGCTGCTTTGTGGCCAGCATGAGAAGTCGGAGCCAACTGCCTTTGGGTCCTGAGATCACAGGGCGAAGCCAATCAATGTTAAATGGTATTGATAATGCTACGGTGATATTAACAGGCTCTGGACTATTGCTTTTGGAATGGGGTATCGTTATTTAATTTTATGTTTTTTTTTTAAACCCTTAACTTCTGTGTATTGGCTCCTAGGTGGAAAAGTGGTAAGGGTGGGCAATGGGGGTCAAGTGACTTGCCCAGGGTCACACAGCTGGGAAGTGTCTGAGGCCGGATTTGAACCTAGGACCTCCCGTCTCTAGGCCTGACTCTCAATCCACTGAGCTACCCAGCTGCCCCCTGGACTATTGCTTTTGGAATGGGGTATCGTTAGAAAGTCCGGGTCCCTCCAAAACACAAAGGAAAAAGGGAAAACCAGCCCCTCAGGGCAACCCTCAAGGGAGAAGCCACTATGCTTTGAGGATCAGCTTGCCTTCCCCATAGCTACACTATAAATGGGGATGGGCTGCAGAGCGGTCTGTAGACTCTAAGCCAGGAGAGAGAGGGGGGCTGGGATGGGGAAGTGGAGGAATCATGAGGTGTCCCTGTTCTGACAGGACCCCAGGCTCCTCCCTGGGGAGGTCAGGGAGATCTCCAAGTCCAGGACCAGTGATTCAGAGAGCCAGCCAGGGGGGCAGACCAGAACCTTGGAAAGAGAGGGAAGGAGCTCTGCATTTGGAGTTGAGGATGTGTGGTCAAGTCAGTGCTATGTGCCTCAGTTTCCTTAGGTATAAAATGAAGGTTAGCTCAAGGGCTCCCTTTCCTGATCCCATCAGTTCCATTTCTGAATTACCTTGGATTCATTCGGGACTATTTCACTCTTGCCTTTGTATCCCCAAAGATACCATGACTCGATTCTAAGCTTCTTCCCAGGTCCACATCTGTGATCCAGGAACAGGAGACAATGTAGATAGAACGTTTCAGCCAGAAATCAGATGGTAAAGGGAGGCTTGGAGATATGGGAAGTGGGAAGAGGAATAGCCTTGGAGTTAAAAAGACCTGAGTTCAAATTCAGCCTCAGACAGGAGCAAGACCCTGAGCAAGTCACTTTACCTCTTTCTGCCTCCATTTCCTCATATATAAAATAAAGATCATAGCATCCAGCCCAGGGCTGTTGTGAGGATAAAATGAGGTACTATTTGTTATGTTCTTGGCAAACCTTAAGCACTATGTAAATGCTAGGTGTCCAGGGCCAGTACTTGAACACATATCTACCTGACTCCAAATTCCACTCTGCCCTCAAGGAGATCCCAATCTAACCTGGATCCAACTGGCCCAGAAATAACTATTGAATACAATCCATCCCAGCAGAAGTGTACTAGGAAGGATGGAGAGCCTGGGAGAGAAGGAACACTTCTGCCTGGGAGGGCTAGGGAAGGCTTCCCAGAGGAGGTGGCATTTGAGGTAGGCCTTGAAGGATGTTAACAAAAAGAGATAGGGTTGAGGAGGGCATTCTGGGCTAAGAAGAGTTTATAAGCAAGGCCAATAAGGTAGAAACAACAAACAGATTCCAGAGATGGGAGGGCAGAACACCCAGTGACCACATCAGCTGGTGAAGAGCCAGAGTAAGAATCTGTTGGTTTTGCATGGTACAGAACACTGAGGCAGACAGGATTAGGCCTGAGGGACCAAATACTAAAAGCCTGGGGCCAAGGGGAGCCTCAAGACAAGAAGCAGCTGGCCCTGAAGCCCAGTGAGGAGGGCTGACCCCCTGGTTCCCTGAGCTCATCTCCCTCCTCCTAGGCTCTGTACACCTTGGCCCCCAGGATGCCAGTCAGGGACTCCTGTCTCCTCCCTTGCCTCTGTATCACCCTCAATGCCTCACATGCAGCAGGGCCTCAGACACTTCCTCTCTGGGTGACCCTGGGTGAGTCCCCCATGGTCTCACCCTTCCCGCTCTTGTGTTTCAGAACTGATACACAACCTTGATTCTAAGTGGGAAGGGGAGAGTTAAAGACCATCAGGCTGTGACTGCCTGAGGGATTCAGTGCTATCTCTGGGCCCTTTCTGCCCTTAGTGATTTGCCCCCAGCTCCTGAGCCCTCCAGGCCTTCCTCTTAGCCAGACCAGGTTCCCCATCTCTCAGAATTCCAGGCTCATTGACTTCTGGGGAAATGCTCCATTTCCTAGGTCCCTGGAAGAGTAGCTAGTGCCCTGGTGAGAAGTGAGGGACTCCTCTGAAAGGCACTGAGGGCACTCACCATCTCCAGCTCCAAGGGAGAAAAACAATGTTCTCGGGGAGGCAAATCCTCCCTGCCACTTGGACCTCTGTCCCCTTGGTTGGGAGGACAGAGGAGAAAGAACTGTTCTCTGGACAATTCTCTCTCTCTCTCTCTCTCTTTTAAAACCCTTACTGTGTATTGGCTCCAAGGCAGAAGAGTGGTAAGGGTAGGCAATGGGGGTCAAGTGACTTGTCCAGAGTCACACAGCTAGGAAGTGTCTGAGGCCAGATTTGAACCTAGGACCTCCAGTCTCTAGGCCTGGCTCTCAATCCACTGAGCTACTCTCTCTGGACAATTCTTGAGTCACAGAGCCTGGCCATCCACCGGGGCTTTGAGCTGCCCGATGTGCTTTTGGACATTTTCTTTCTTTTCTTTTTTAAAAAATTTATTTATTTATTTTAAAAGAGTTTTCCATGTTTATATGATCCATTTTCTTTCCCTTCCCTCTTCCCTCCCACCTCCCAGAGCCAACAAGAAATTGCACTGGGTTGTACAAATGTTATCACTTGATACCTATTTCCTTATTATTCATTTTTGTAATAGAGTAATCTTTTAAAACCCAAACCCCAATATAAACAATTGATAAATCATCTGTTTTTCTTCTGCTTTTCTACTCCCGCAGTTCTTTCTCTAGCTGTGGAGAGCATCTTTCCCACAAGCCCCTCAGGATTGTCCTGGGTCATTGCATTGTTGTTAGTAGCAGAGTCAATTACAGTTGATCATGCTACAATGTATCAGTCTCTGTGTACAACATTCTCCTGCTCCTGCTCATTTCACTCCACATCTGTTGGAGTAACTCTTCCCAGTTTTTATAGAAATCAAACAATTCCTCACTCCTTATAGCACAATAGTATTCCATCACCATCATATACCACAATTGGTTCAGCCATTCCCAACTGAGGGACACCCCCTCATATTTCTTGGACATTTTCTGACCTGAGCCTCCTGGGCCCTGGTGGGGAGAAGAGGCAAATACTTAACAGGGGAGAAGACTGAGCCCCAAAGTCGATCCAGAAGCATCTTTTGGTCTGTGGCATTTGAAACTTCGGGGTCATCCTTCACTGCCTACATTCCCTCGCTCCACATAGCCACCAAGTGCCAGATCTCCTTTCTTCATCCCTCTCTCCGAGTCCTCCTTATTCCACTCACACTGTCAGCACCCCAGATTAGCCCTGACTCATCATAATGCCTCCCGACTGGCCTCCCTGCCTCAGACAAGTCATCTCCCCAGCCTCCCATCCAGGAAGCCTCAATTGGTTCGAGCACATCTGACTCTGTGACTCCATCTGGGGTTTTCTTTGCAGAGACACCCTTAGAGGCGTCTGCTATTCCGATTTCCAGCTCATTTTACAGATGAAGAAACTGAGGCCAACAGGGTGAAGTAACTGCCCAGGGTCACCCAGCTAGGAAATGTTTGCGGCCAGATTTAAAATTGGCAACAAGAGTCTTTCTGACTCCAAGCCCAGGGGTGTTCTCTGCACTATGGGCCACCTCACTAACCAGCAAAGCCCTCTTCCCTCTAGGAGCTCTTCTGTTGGACATTCAGAGCTCCTTAAGCCCTGGACCCGTCCTGACTTGCAGGCAGGCAGTCTATAGTGATTAAGCCCCTGCTGTGTGCCACACTCAGTGCTAAGTCCTGAGTACAAAAAGAGGCAAAGGGCAGTGCTTGCCCTCAAGGAGCTCCCAGTTTAGTGAGTTTTTCTAGTCTTACTACAAGATACTCTTCCTTCACGCAATCCCAGTTGGATTTTTGACTTCCTCAAAAACAAAGCTCCATCTCCAGCTTCCATGCCTTTGTAGTGCCTGCTGCCCATGTTTAGGATGCCCTCCCTCCCAGTGCCTCCCAGAATCACTGGCTTCCTCAGTTTCAGTGCCACCTTGTGCCAGAGGTCCTCCCTGGTCCCCAGGGCTGCCAGTGGCTCCTCTGCAGAATTGCCATCTGTTGTTTGGCATGTTTTGTCTTCCTGGATAGAATGTAAGCTTCCTGAGGGTAGGGACCAATTACTTTCTGCCTTTGTATTCCTGCCTCCTAGCACTGTGCCTGGCACCAGGTACAGAAGTGCTTCTCCACTGGCTAAGTGTGGTGGGAAGAGGGTTAGAGCCAGAGCCCCTCACTCAGCTGTGCTCCTTATGACATGGGCAAACGTCCTTCCCTCTCTGGAACTCAGGCTTCGCCTTTATGGGGAGGTGTACCAGACTCTCCTTGAGGCTCTGGGCCTCTGAACCTTTCCAGTAGGCCCTTTGCCATCTGGCCCCTGATTTCCAGGCCCAGAGACAGTCGGTGCTCCCTATTTAATGACCAGTTTTATTGACGGCACACAAATCACAATGTGGGCACCGATAGGAGAAGGAGACAAACTGGCCTCCCACTCCCAGGTCTCAGACTTGTTCCTCTCTTTTTCCTAGAACCCTGGGACAGGTTCATTCTCAGAGGCCCAGTCTAGGGCTGGCACTGTTCTGGGATCAGAACCACGGTGTTAGGAAGCACCTTTGGGGGCATCGGATCTGACCCAGAGCTGAACATGCCCCCAAGGTGGCCGTCTCTTCCATCAGACAGGAGCCTGCTGCACAGAGAGCCAACATCGATTTGGCCCTTTGGCCTCAGTCGCTTCTTCTGCCCGTGTCTCCTTGTTCTCCGTTGGGAAATCCGATGGGCCCGGGACCTCTGCTTCTATGTGAATCATGAGGAACAGAGCTCTGTGGCCCTCCCATGCCAGTCACGGGGGTCCATCTCCTTTGCCCGAGCACGACCACTGCCCCTTTGTAGCCCAAAGGCACCGAGAGCCACCCTTTGTGTGCTGGCTCAGAACTGGACACGGGCTGGGGAATGGCTGAACGAGCTGCGCCCTGGGATGGCGATGGCGCACTGGGGTGCCGTGAGAAACGAGGCACCGCCGTGAACTGCTGCAAAGTGAAATGGGCAGAACCAGGAGAGCAGCCCATGCAGTAGGGTAAGACGGCGGGAGACGCGTTGATCCTGAGAAAGGGTGCGAGGGGCTGCCCAGGACACGTGGGGAGAAAGGCTCCCCGCCTCCCCAGCCAGCCCAGCCCAATCTTCTCGTTTTCTGCCTGTTCGCAACATTGCAAACGTGGTTCGGGCCCGATTCCAACGATGCCCCATTTCTTGGCTTCTTGGTGGAAGGGGAGGCTCAGGATGCAAAAGCTTCTTAAACGAATGTTACAAATAAACACGAAATAAACCTATTTCTTCTAAAAAAGAGCAAATTGCTGGTCTGGGAGAAGCAGTTCCCAGGTCCCTGGGACTCCACCAATCAGGAGGAAGCCGGGGAGGCTAAATGGAGGCTTGGGTATGAGGGTATGAGGACGCACCAGGGATTTATGGGGTCATTCTCAGCCTACCTGCCCGCCCCTCCTGGGGGAAGGGGCCCATCCAGCACTAGGCTCCATCCTCGGGATGCAAAGAGGAAGATCCCACAGCCTCTGCCCTCGAGCAGTTTGCTGGCTCAGGGGAGGACCCGCACCGCCAAGGACACCCCAAGGTGGAGAGGCTACTCTGTCCCCTGTCTGCTCCCCCAGGAGCCAAAGGAGTCTGTCTGAGAGGCTTTGCCCCTTCAGGGAGCCAGAGTTCTTCTGACGGGAGGCCAGCCCTGGTGTCCTGGCAAGGTCACCAGATTGTCACAAACCCCGGCCGGTGGCTCCCTGGCTTCACTGCTTCTCCCTCCAGCACGGTGGCAGCTCGCCAAGAGTCTGGATCATCCCAAAGCCTGAGCCTGGTGAGCTGGGAAGAGCACAGGACTAAGCCATGCTTGGCCAGCCTGGCCTCCGGCTTCTCTTTGGGACCTTGGCCATGTCCTCTAACCACTTGGGACCCACTTTTCTTGGTTTAAAAACAACCAAGAGTGGAATCAGGTGATTCCTGAGCTGGAGAGTGCTAGCGTTCTCCCACCTGGGACTTCTCCCAGGCAGCCCTACCCTGGGCACCAGACTTCCCCCAAGGATCCCCAGCCTGCTCTGCCTCCAGCCCAGCAGGGAAGGGTTGGGGGGTGCTCCCACCCCCCTCAGCTGTTTTCCTCCTGGCTTCTCCTCTCCCCACTCCCAGTGATTTCCATGACATCATTCCCAGGCCCTAAGTGAGGAGGGAGGCAGGCGGGGTGGCATCTAGTGTGAGGACACGGGGACTAGGACAACATCCAGGACACAAGTATTTTAAACCCCCAACCCCGCTCCACTCAGCCTGCCAATCCGCTCTCTCCTGCCCCTTGGCTCCTCTTGCCCAGTCCACCCTCTCCCCACCCCCATCCAGGCAGCTGCCGGCTCAGGCTGAGAACAGAATGTCCTTCCCTTGCAGGTCTGTGCCCCTTCCCCAGCATGCACCAGGACTCTCAGCCATCTCAAGATCAGGTAGGCAGAGGCCAGGGCACTAGTCTAGTGCCTAGAAAGGTCCAGGACTGACCTGCTCCCAGAATCCCCGACTCCCAGGATGGGAGAAACCTAGGTTTCCATTCATGGAATTCTGGCATTGATCAAATAGGAGATCCTTAGTATATAAGGCTTCAAGACGCTACAATGAGGCCAAGGGATTGAGTTCTAATCTGGCCTCAGTTACTTGTGTGATCTTGGCAAGTTCGGTAAACTCACCAAATCTCTTTCTTCATCTATACAATAAGAGGAGTAGATGGCCTCTAAGGTCCCTTCTAGGTCCAGATATCTGCCCCCAAAATAATGTGGTGCTCTCCTCTGTCTCTCTTTTCTCTCTCCCTCTTTCTCTCTCCCTCTCTGTTTTCCTCCCTCTCTGTCTCTCTCTCAATCTCCCTCCCTCTCTCTCTTTCTCTCTCTGTCTCTCTTTCCCTTTGTCTCTCTCTTTTTCTCTCCCTGTCTCCTTTTCTCTCTTCTTCTTCTCTCTCCCTCTGACTCTCCCTCCCTGCTCTCTCTTTCTCTCTCTCTGTGTCTTTCTTTGTCTCTCTCTCTGTCTGTCTGTCTGTTTCTCTGTCTCTTTCTCTCTCTGTCTCTCATCAAAATCTCTGTATCCACCCCTCTCTCCACCCCATCTCCTTAAGGCTTAAACAAGCATCAGAGTTAATACTATATAATTTATTAACAAATAAGAAAGAGCTTAGCAAACACATTCCTTGTGGGCTCTTAGCACCACTCACTGGCTTCCTTCCCATCAGCATCCCTTTCCCTTGAGCCAACCCCCCTCTGGTCCCAGCCTCAGAATCATCCTCATCCCTTCAGCCTCCCCCCTTCCAAAGGTCCAACACCCTCTGCCCGGATCAGTGGCCCAAGTTTGTATTCTGCCTTCAGGACACCCGTCACGTCTGTTCCCTTTTCTCCATTCATACAAAGCTCGAGCCCCCATCCCCTCTCCAAATGGAGACTACTGCCATCAGCCTTCCCACTGGTTTCCCTTCCTCTCTCCCTCCCACCCTCCAGTGTCTCCCTACTTCTTCAGTCCATCCTCCACTCAGCTGCCAAGGTAATTTACTCCAAACCCTTCTGAGACTCCCCATTATTTCCAGGATACAATCCCAACCCCTCAGGCTGACATCAAGGACTATGATTGAGCTCCACCCAGCCCTCCCTGGACATGCTGAAGTCAGCTCAGACAGAGGCAGAGAGTGGATGGTTAAGTGTGCAGTGTAGCATTTCTACCCTGTGTGTACATGTCTCCCCAGCCGATTGTTAAACATTTACCCGTATACTCCTGCTGGTTTCAAACCATTCCTCACACCCAATCTATTTAAGCCAAACTGGACAGCTGGTCAGTGTCTCTGACCTGGCAAGCCACCTCCTGCTTCTGCCACCTCCTGCTTCTCCCTGCCCTTGCCACGTCCCTCTTCTCTAGCTGTTGTTCAGGCATGTCCAACTCTTCCTGATCCTGTAGGGCATTTTCTTGGCGAAGAGCCTGGAGTGGTTTGCCATTTCCTTCTCGGGCACATTAAAGCAAATAGAGACTAAGTGACTTGCTCATGATCACCCAGCTAGGAAGTGTCTGAGGTAGGACTGCACTTGGCCCTTCCTCACTCCAGGTCCAGTCCTCTGTCCACTTTCATCTTCAGAATCTCTAGAATCGTTTTATTCTTCCAAAGCTCAGCTCAGGCGCCACCACCTCCATGAAGTCTTAGAATCACTACTGTGTGTTGGTTCCGAGGCAGAAGAACGGTAAGGGCTGGTCAGTGGGGATCATCCAGCTAGGAAGTGTCTCAGGTCAGAATTGAACCCAGGACCTCCTGTCCTGAAGCCTGTCGCTCAAGCCATTGAGCCACTTTGCTGCCTTCAACCTGTTCCTTTTTGGACTGCCCTCATCATGGACAACAACCTGGTCTCCCTCCTCTGGTCACACTCCAGCTGATCTCCAAGAAACATGTCTGCCCCCATCGGGGTCTCACCAGGGCAAAGGATAAGGAGACTATCTCTGGCTCACAGCTCCCTTGGTTCCTTTTCTTGCCCCATTGGGATGTGCAGTTGTGGGGAACCATGAGAAGAAGCCAAGCCAGTTTCTGGGGGGAAGGAGATAGTCCTCCTCCTCTTCTTCCAGCTTTCCTTGCATCCTTGTTGGCCTCAGGCTCACAGTCTATCTGGGTCTCTTCCCTAGGGCTGTCTCAGAAGAGAGTGGCCAGTGTGGATGGATGGATGGGCTCAGAACCAGGCCACTCCTTTTAGGCTCACCACTCTCTCTTCAAGACAACTTGGAGCAGCAAGGAATGGATTAGGCCCATTTTCCAGGTGAGGAAACTGAGGTGATCATATGGTTAAGGGAGTATTGATGACAAAGCTGGGAGAGTCCTGCTTTCTCTTGCAGATTTGGGCCCCTGATTTCCATTTGCAAATATGTGCTGACCACACAAAAATGGGTTTGCTTCCAGGAACCACAATCCTCTGTAACCTGCTTGCCCAGGTATAGAAAAGGGAGGCTCCCTGCTCCAGGACTTGGCTGCAGACTGGCGGCCCCACAAAAGAGCCCGGAGGAGGATCGCCAGTCTAACTCATGGCTCCCCTGCAACCCAAGGACCCTTCTTCTTCCTTCCCTCAGGATCTGTGTCCCCCAGCCCATCCCACTGAGGGGGCCAGGCACGGAAGAAGGCCTGCTCTCACCTAGCCCCTACACCTTCACAAGCTCACTTCTGGAAATTCCTGCGAGTGTAGGGCTGTCAGGCTCTGCCCCCGGCCTTCATCTCTCCTCTCCCTCCTCACCTCAACTCCCATGACTAGCCAGATGTAGAGATCCAGCCCTTACCTCTCTCCTGAACTCCTGTTCCGTCTTAGCTAGTGGAAGGCTGCCTCCAGATGCCCCCTGCTGGCTGTCCCAGAGGCATCTCCAACTCCTAGCAGAGCTCATCAGCTTCTCCCTGAAGGCCGGGTCCCCTCTGTGTATCATTCCCACGAAGGCCACAGAGTCACCCTGGACAACTCAGACCTTCGGCGGCCACGTCCGGTCAGTTCTGCCGTCTGCTCGTCTCCATCTCTACCAATGAGGCCCCAGCAGCCTCATTCAGGCCTTTCTCACCTCTTGCCAGGACTACAAGCATTTCCTCATTGTGGGGCTCCCACCAAGCTTCTCTCCTCTCCCATCCCTCCCTCCTTCCTGCCCTTGCTCCCTCTCACGGGCTCCGTGTCCCAGCCAAAGTGGACTCCCTCCCTGGGGTTGTCCCCCATCTCACTGGCCCTTAGAATCTTGGTTTAGGGCTCCACTCAGCTCTGCCTCCTCCAAGAAGCCCTCCCTCTTGCCCCAGGCCTAGCTGGATCCTTTCTTTGGTCCCGTGGGGCTGAGAGAGGAAGGTGCATTTGTGGGCAGCGACTGTGGCGTAAAGACAAGAGGCAGCAGTAAAGCACATTTTAAAAATCAACCCGTCCCCATCCTGCCCTCCTCGGGTTGCTCCTCCCCACCTGCCTAGAGCTCTCCTTCACACTGGGCTCAGGCTCCCTGGGATCATGGTTATTTCTGTCCCTGTTCCCCCCACCACCAGTCAGCTGGGCTCCTTGTGACCTGCCGAGGGTGGCTGTCAGAGCCGTCCTTGTAGTCTGGCACCGAGCCTGGAGGGATGTCTGAGCCGGAAAGGACGCAGCGACGGGGAGAAGATGGGCTGTTGGAGACCCGGGGCCTCCCGGGAGGAGGAGCATGGAGGCTGCCCCAGCTAGCTGGCCACGTGCTCCCCACCAATGTGCTCACTTTATACAGAGAAAGGCAGCCCCAGAGCAGAAGGGGTCCTCCGAGCCCCCCGGCCAATCCCTCTCAAGGCCCAGGGGGGCTCCGAGGCAATGGGGTTCACCCCCTTCCTCTTACGCATGACAAAACCAGATGGGGCGGCCCACTCCCAGCGGATGGAGTGCCAGGCCTGGAGTCCACAAGATCTGGATTCAAATGTGGATTCAGACACTTCCTAGCTGGGTGACCCTGGGCAAGTCACTTCCCCCTGTTGGCCTCAATTTCCTCCTCTGTAAACTGAGCCGGAGCAAGAAATAACAAGCACCTCCAGGACCTCTGCCAAGACAACTCCAAGATGGTGGCATGAAGTGTGGGACGCAATTGAAACTGAACAACAACCACCACCAAGATCATACGGCCAAGGCCAAGAGAGGATTCGAACACAGGTCCTCGGACTGCAAAGTCAGGGCTCTTTCTACTGCCTCCCTAACTCTGTGCCCCTCACACACACTTGTTTGGAGCATGCCGAACACCCATCCCCCCACACTGAGCCTTGGTGGTGTAAGTTAAGTTTTGCAAGAAGCCATGCCTGTGGGCACAGTTTGCAGTTGGACACTTGGAATCTTGGGAGAGTCCTGATGCCGTCCTGGGCCATTAGACCAATCGTCGCTTGGGCTGTGCCCTATATAAGGGAGGCAGAGCCTGGAGCCTGGGACCCAGGGTGGAGGGAGGAGGATCCTGGGATTAGATAACTTAGGCAGGATTTATTGGTTTATTGATTTTGATATTATGTTTTTTTGATGTTTCCCTAAAATGGTTTATTCTATGGATATGGATGTTACTATTAGGTGGTTTAATCGTCATTTAACTCTTCTATATCACTGCTTGGATGTAAGTTTATGGTTTCTGTAGACTGCTTTTCAGATATTATCTCTGCTGAGTTTAGATTTTGCTGCTGTTGAGTCATGCCTTCTTTTGATGATTTCACATGTGAAGTGTGGAACCATGGATCTTTCCCTTTGACCTTTATGCTTGTTGGAGTGGTTAAAAGAATTTCATATGGGCCTGTCCATTTTGGGTCAAGAATGGACTTCCTGCTGAAATTTCTAATATAAACTGTATCTAATCTTGCAATGAATAATCAAGAGGAACTCTTGGATTAAGCCCAAACTATGGAGTTCATCCAGCCTCTCTTTTAGTGCCTTGATATAATCATGAAGCTTGCACTCAGCTCCTAGGTGTGACAAGTAAGCGGTTTTCTGAGGTGCACTGCCCTGATAAGGTGCATGTCCATGTAGCATTTCAAATGGTGAGAGATGTGTTACACTATTAGGCTGACTCCTTAGGCAAAATAAAGCTAAAGGTAATGCATCTGGCCATTTTAAATGTGTTTCAGAACAGAGCTTACCAATCCGAGTCTTTATTTACATCTCTCTGCCTGCCCTGATGCCTGAGGCCTGTACGTGGAATGCAGATGCTTCTTTATTCCTAGGGTTTCATAGACCTCCCCTAATATTTTCTGAGCAAAGTGACTTCCAGAATCTGAGCCAATGTGAGATGTTTGGAGAATCTGGGTACTATCTCTCTTAGTAGATACTTTTGCTACGAATGCAGCGTTGTTTTTCCTGGCCGGAAGACTTCAGGCCACTTAGTCAGTCAGTCTATTATGACTAAAGTATACTTGAACCCTTGGCAAGAAGGCATTGAAATGTAATCTACTTGCAAATCTTCAAATGGAGCGTAGGCTAGTTTTCTCCCACCAAAGGTCTTATTTCTGGTTACTCCTTGCTTGAATTGCAAGCAAATTTTGCATTTTTCGCACACCCTTATGGCTTGAGTTGTAATGGCTGTTATGATGGTGGGGGGACTTGATTATAAAGATGTCATTGTTAAGAGGAGGTAAAGCAAAAGTCCCTGATGACAAAGGAGCTTTAAACTTTCCTTAGGTATAAACAGGAAATCAGATAACTCAACTAAACTTCCTGTAGAATTCCCCCCACCAATCACAGTGACTTTCCTCAGGAAGACTAGCCTCTTGGCACCAAGTGATGTTTCAATAAATGCTAACTAAATCTATAATATCAGAAGCACAATGATAAATTAGTAACGCATCTGACGAATGATATTACTGATGCTCGTAGAGCTTAACTGCAGGGAGTACGGCTGAATCCTCCTCTGGCCCTTCAGGTTGCCCTAAGACTTCTTTGAGGCTGACCTGTTGCCAGGTCAAACCAACAAAAGGCCAGGAGCTAGACTGACCTTTAAATACAAAGCTTTACTGGTATAAATCAAAACAAAGGGGTAACTGGTAGAAGGGAAGAGACTTATTAGGAATCCCTAAATGTAGTTTGATCCTAGATCTAAGTGCTATATCGAACAGCTTTAGAACGTGGCCCATCTGGCCTGCTTTGGTGGACACTGCTTGCCTGTAGCCGAATGGGATGGTAGCTTGATGAACTGATGCTCCGCTGCTGGCCCAGCCTGACAAGCCCTGAGCCAGATGAAGGATAATTAGCTGGTTGAAATGTATTCTGTAGCTTCAGAGATGGTTGGGTTTGACAATGAGTTGTTGCTATTTGTCGGCTAAGCTAGATAAATGGTGCCTAACTAAGTTATCTAATCCCAGGATCCTCCTCCTCCCTCCACCCTGGGTCCCAGGCTCCAGGCTCCAGGCTCCAGGCTCCCCCGACCATGGGACGGTCTCATGGCCCAGGATGGCATCAGGACTCTCCCAAGATTCCAAGTGTCCAACTGCAAACTGTGCCCACAGGCAGGGCTTCTTGCAAAATCTTGCACAACTTAACTTAGAGTGGGCACTAGTCCATGGGGAAGTCCAGAGGCCTGAGCTCCCAACCCCGACCTCAGTTTACCTCTCTGGCTGGCTTTCACTTCTGTGGTGCTTCTTCCCGCTTCCCTGCCCCAGGCGGCCTCGGACCCCTGTACCCAAGAGAGGCGGGTCCTGGGGATCCCTCTTCCAGCGGCGGAGACTGGGGGTGATGGGAAAGGGCTCCCCACCTCCCTGCCTTCCCAGCCCCAAGTAGGTCCTGCCAAGCGCACGCCGCCAGAGCACTCCCTCTGGGTGGGCTGACGGCGCCACCTGCTGGCGGTCCTGAGGGATTGCTGCAGCTCCCTTGGGGGGTGGGTTTCTGGGGCTTCCATTTGGTGAGCCTGAGCATGTCTCCCTTCCGCCTCGTGGACTGTCCCCATTCCACAGATAGACAAACCGAGTCGAGTCGGCTCCGCCGCTGGGCCAGCCCGCTTCCCTTTTCTTAGAGCTCCGCTTTCGTGGCCAGAAGAGGACAGGCGGGCTCGGCGCTGCCCTTCTGGCTTCCAAGGTCTCGCCCGGCGCTTCCGGTTCTGCCCGGTTCTGGGTCCTTCCTCCCCGGCACTGCGGAAGGCGCGCCCCGGGCCAGGGGACCTGAGAAGAAGCCCAGAGCTCGGATTTGAACTCGGGTTCTCTGCCTGCCCGCTCCGTTAGGGAAGGGCGCAGTGCGGCCGCAGCGCGGAGCTGGGCCCCGCCCCCCCAGTGCCTAGCAGGCCTTCCCTCCTCTCTCTTTCCCGTCACGGGCGGAACCGGGTGCGGCCGGCGGTTTGTGCCCTTCTCTCCCTCCGTCCCGAGGACGGCGAGAGAAGAGCCGGCCAGAGCCGGAGGCGGCGCGTCCCCCATTCAGACACGTCCCCGCGGGGCTCCGCGGAGGCACGGAAGGCCCCAGCAGGGGGCGGGCTCTGAGCCCCGCCCACTCCCAGCAGCCCCTTCTCCCTTCCCTGCCCGTCTAAAACCCCGAATGCTGTGGAGGAGGACGGCAGCGCCTCGTGCCCTGGAGGCAGCGCGCACCCCGCTCAGAAGTCCTGGGGTGCCCCGCGCTGCCTCAGCCTTTCCCAGCCCGCCAAGGCACAAGGCTGCTGTTCCTGCTCATTCCCTCTTCGCCGCTCCTTCAGAGATCCTCCTGCTCATCCTTCGCCACCCTCTACCGCATCCGGTCCCCCAGGAGGGCCGCCGCCTCACTTCCAATTCTTCGCCCCCACAGAAAGAGCTGCTGTCAGTATATTTGCCCAAGCGGGTCGCCCCCTTCTCTCTGCTCTCTCTGGGTCACAGGCTTGTAACGGTATCCCTGAAACAAAGGGTCTGTGTGCGCTGTTCTGCAGCCCTTTGGGTCTCCATGGAAACCGCCCTCCGGAACGATGGGACCTGTGCGCAGGCTGGGCTGGGGAGCATTTCTTCTGTGGCCGCATCCGGTGTTCTCGCGGTTCTGCTCACTGCGCTTTGCATCGGTTCATACAAGTCTCGCCAGGTTTTTCTGAACGCAGCCGGCTCATTATTCCTTATGGCACACGTGTATTCCATGACAACCGTACCCTGAGTGATGGGTAACTCCTCCATTTCTAATTCTTTGCCACCACAGAATAAGCGGCTAAAAATATTTTGGTACACGTAGGTCCTTTGCCCTTATCTCAGCAGTGGTATTGCTGGGTCAAAGGCTATGCCTAGTTTTGTGGCCCTTTGAGCCTGGTTCCATATTGCTCCCCAGAATGGCTGTATCCGTTCTCAGCTCCACCAACAGGGTATGAGTGTCCCAATTTTCCCACATCCCCTCTAGCATTTACCATTGTCCTTTTAGGTCACATTAATTAATCTGGCAAGTGTGAGTGAGATGGTACCTCAGAGTTGCTTTCACATGCAGTGATTTCATCTTTGTTTTTGTTGTTTTTTTTTTTAAACCCTCACCTTCCATCTTAGAATCAATATAGTGTATTGGTTCTAAGGCAGAAAAGCAGGAAGGGCTAGGCAATGGGGGTCAAGTGACTTGCCCAGGGTCACACAGCTAGGAAGCGTCTGAGGCCAGGTTTGAACCTAGGATCTTCGGTCTCTGGGCCTGGCTCTCCATCCACCGAGCCACTCGGCTGCCCCCAGTGATTTCATCTTAATAGGAGACAATGGACTGTATTCGAATCTCTGGTAACAGCGAGGCTAGAGTAGGGATGGGAGTAGATGTTGAGGTGTTTGAGGTGGAGACTCACCCTCAGTTCTTCTCTTGTATTGTCTTCTCCCATTAGAGCATAAGCTTTTAGAGGACAGGACTGTTTTGTTTGTTTGTCTTTTGGGTCCCTGGGCTTGCCCTATGTAGCACGTAGTGAGTAAAGCTGTCCGTGCATCCATTCATCCGTCTTTCTGTTTACCTATCTATCCATGAATGCATCCATCCATCTATCTGTTCATATGTCCATCCATCTATCCATTCATTTATCCATGCATCTATGTATGATTCCAATGTGAAACTCCAGCTGGCCTCACCCCTAACTCTAGGTTTGTCCCTGGAAGCCCACCACTGCAGCTGGGCTCACTTTATCTCCTATTATTCCCTTCATCCACAGCACCTTCTACCCACCAGAAGGCTTTGGGGTGGGGATTCCTTTGTGTTTCCGGACTCTGCCTGACCTTTGCTGCCTCTGCACATTGCCTGGGAAGTGCTCACTGGCTTTGCCCCTGGAAAACTTTCTTCCCTTTCTAGGCTCAGTTCACTATGTGCTCTCTCCAGTTGAGAGTGCTCCCTCCCTGGCTCCCTCCTTCCTCCCTGTGGCTCCTTCAGGGCCTGGGGTGCTTCCTGCTCATCTTCACGGCCCTCGTGCTGGGCACCATGTTCAGCACCAGCTGAGGATGGCCAGGACGTGAGGGCCTCCGTAGGGCAGCCCCTCCATTTCCTCTCACACTCAGCCGCCCTTTCGGAAGGAATGCTGGTCGTGGGTCAAGCACTGCGCGCTTCATCAGCCCACAGACGACTTCGTGCCTTCCCTTTTTGGATCACTCCCGCAATTCCATTGACGTGGGCAGTGCCCAGGGAGGAAACTCCCTTACTGTCTTGGAGCGCCTACGTCTGGGCCCATTCTAGGCGTCATAGACGATATGGGTAGAGGCAGAACTTCAATGGGGGCCCCCCCCACGCCCCTGGCCCTGCTGCTGTGGTTGGCCGGGACTGGGCTCGGCTCTAACCCCTCCCACCACCCATCTATGGGCACCAAACTTCCTGAGATTCGGTAAAATGAGAGTGTTAAAACCTCTGTAGAGGCCCTTGGAAACCCTACGAATCTTAGGGAAGGAGAAGGAGCCACACTTCGCACCCAGAAGGCACATGAGGACCAACCAGAGATCTCCCCCTCACCCTGCTGCTCGGATACCTCCAGGCCTAGGGAAGCTCACAACCTACTGTGGCAGCCCACCCTACTTCTGGATAGCTGGGATTTTTAGGAAGCCAATTCTTTCCCCTGATATCATGAAGCATTTAAGTTTTATAAAGCACTCCAAACTAGTTAATTGTGTCCTCTCAACAATCTAGTGGTGGTTGTTGGGGGGGGGCACAGCTAGGTGGTTCAGTGGATTAAGAGTCAGGCCTAGAAATGGGAGGTCTTGAGTTCTAATCTGGCTTCAACTGGGTGAACCTGGGCAAGTCACTTAACCCTCATTGTCCAGCTCTTACCTCTCTTCTGCCTTGGAACCAATACACATATTGTAAGGATTTAAAAATTCAAACCACCCATGTGAGGTGAATATTAGCCCCATTTTTCAGCTAGAGATGGAGGTGGAGGCCTTGGCTGGTGACTCTGGGACTGGTTCCATTTTCAGATTCAGTAGGGCTGCCCTAGATGATCCCTGTGGTCCTTCCCATCTCCAAATCCTCAGTCAGACCAGAAAGGATGGTGTAAAACAAGTTGGAGCCCTTGGCTGGGCCTGGGCAATGGGAAGCAGGAGGTGGGCATGAGATGGGGAGAGGCTCAACCCAGCTGCCACGGGGAGGAGACCCATAGATACTTTGCTGGGCGAGGAGAAGAGAGTGCGAAGGTTAAGCTGGACTGGTGGGTGGTGAAGAAAAGGGCTCTGGCCTCTATTTCCAGGCCATTCTGTGCCACCTCGCAGGCAGAGACGGCTGGGCCGTCCCCTGCCCTTTGGCCTGAGCATGGACCTCCTCTCTCACCCTGGAGGATGCTAGGGGCAGTGAACAGTGTGGTGACCTCTGCCCTCTGGCTGTACAGCACCGCTGGCCTTTGCCCCAGGCATGGGCCAGCTGCACTCTCCCAGAATGCCTTCTGCTGGGATACAGACAGAGACAGGCCCCAGCCTCCCTGCCCAGGCCCTGTCCCAGACAACTCCACTCACATCCCTCTGGATGCTCTTAATTTTCAATCAAAGAATCTCAAATCCCAGCTTTGTTCCTTAGGACTTGTAAGAAGGAAAGTCACTTCCCACAGGCTGTTCCCTTCTCGGTGGACCTAGGTGGGCTGGACCACTTGGGGGATCTCTAAGACCCCTTCGAGATTAAAATCCAAAGCAGGAACTGCAGGCAGGAGATCTGGATTCTAGTTTGGCTGAGGTCCCTCACCAAGTACGAGTGTTGTGCATGCATCCAAGGGCAATTCACATCCCCCCTTTGGAATTGTTCTGCATCTGCCAAATGGGATTAGGAGGCCCGTTGTGCCTTCTTCCATCCTCAGGGGAGATACTGTGCCATCTTGCTTCAGCCCATCTTCTCTCCTTCCTCCATTGGAAAAGCAGGATTTCTCTTCTTTTCAGAGAATCCGAGGACCTTGGGCTTGGCAAGATCCTCCATCCTACCCTTCTTCGCCTGAAGCATATTTGAAATGACCACTGCCGCCCCTCCCCACCAGCTATAAGTGGGACCACTGGAGAGGCTTGGGCTGGGGAAGGAGGGAATAGGCCGAAGAGGCCAGAGGAAGTCTCCTAGGGCTGCTCCACAAGGGAATTCCACTGAGGGCAGGGCGGCTGGAGCCCCTTCTAGGAAAGAGGCACCAGATCAGCCTGAGCAGGGGCTCTGTGCCATGGGCAGAAAACCAGGGCTCACAGTCCAGAGGGAGGCAGGCCTGGGGGCTGCCATCAGTTTATTTTAGGCCTAGCATGGGGGATAGGATGGTTCAGTGGGGACCTGAGGGCACCACGGAGATGGCGGATATTGGGACCATCGACTTGGGGGCTTGGAAAGTCCCAGACCCCAAGAAGCTCAGGCCCTCGCTGATCGGTGCCATCTGGGATGGATCATTGGAAAAGGATGCAGGGGGCACCAGGAGAGGAAGCTGACTAGTTCAGGCCCTCCTTGCCTACCTGGGACTAGTCCATGCCTTGGCTGGAGAGGGCTCCCCCGGGCAGAGTGGGTGCCCCAGACTGAGCATCACTGTTATACCAGCCTTTCTTTGGCTAATTGTTTTTCAGATGGTCCCCCCCCCGACCCATGCAGCCCTTATTGTCTGGCAGTGGCAGCTGCCCCCATTAGTCAAGACTGGCAGTGAGCTAGCTGTCCATTCAGTGGGTTGGTGCCAAGCCAGGCCTTGGGTCTGCCATCCCCACTGCCCTGTGGTTGTCCAGGGGACCCAGAACCTGAGGCTGTCACCACTTTGGGAGCCTAAAGAATGGCCAGTTCTGCCCTGGAAAGAGCTCCTGGACCACTCTGAGAGTCTAGTGACAGGGAAAAGAACGGCCAGGCCCAGGTTGGAGACAAGCCCCCTAAAGGGGTAAATGCAACTGCTGGGAGCTGGTTTTAAAGACCTTGAGAGAGCTGGGAGGGCCTAAGAACAGGGGGTGTCAGGCTGGTAGGGAGCTAGAACAAGGGGTGTCAGGTCTAGGAGGGGCTTCTAACATCATCTAATCCCCTTCCTTCTATGGAATTACAAATTGAAACCCATTGAGACGAAAGACCCAACAAGTCCTAGCCAAGGTCTGGCCATGGTCTCTCTGCAATGAGACCTCACACAGAGGCCCCTATTGAAAATGGGGTTGCCACATGTATACTCAAGGCCTGTGCCAAAAGGCTCTAACCTGAGGGGCACAGAAGAAAAGAAATTCCATCTTGTTCTAACCCAACTGCTCCCAGCTGTGGTCTACTGCATTTTAAGCTGACATCCAGAATTTCTGCCCTAAAGGGGAACAAAGGACCCAGAAATCCCCACTCCGCCTCCACCTCCGCCCCCTTCCCCCCCCCCCCAAGTCAGAGCCAATGTCAGTTCAAGAGGACGGGCCACTCTGAGGGTCTTGCAGGTGACCTACAGCTCAGCCAGTTCAAGGAATCCCAAGTTCTTTCTGCAAAGATGTGCTGGGCAGGAGCCAGGCCCTCTCCTTGACCCACAAGCAGGCATTGTCCAGGAGGGATGACGATGAGGCTGAAGAGGGTTGGCTCCAGCAGGATGCTGGGGGGCCTTCCCAGGACACAGGTTTTCAGGCGTGGGGGAGCCTATGAGAACAAGGCCACTGGGCCAGTCCCAGGTTGGGGGGTTGCAATTAGGGTCTAGGCCAGGGGTTCCCAAACTTTTTTGGCCTGCCGCCCCCTTTCCAGGAAAAATATGACTTAGCCCCCTGGAAATTAAATTTTTTTAATTTTAATAGCAATTAATAGGAAAGATAAAGGCACCTGCGGCCATCATAGCTCCCCTGGATCACTGCAGCACCCAGCAGGGGGCGGTGGCGCCCACTTTGAGAATCACTGCTTTAGACACTGTCCCCTGCCTAGAGAGACTGCTTGTCATTATCTGGGATGTTTTCCCACCTGAAGTAAGCAGGAGAGAGGGCTTTACCATCTCTACTGGCCAGAGAGGAGGCTATAGATGAGTGATTCCCAAAGGGGCGCCCCCGCTCCCTGGTGGGTGCTGCAGCGATCCAGGGGGTGGTGATAGTATGTGACAGGGAGCACCAAGTAATCTTTTTTCTGGAAAGGGGGCGGTTGGCCAAAAAAGTTTGGGAACCCCTGCTCTAGATCAAGGAAGTGGCCCCAGGGCTCTCTGACAAATCCCTCCTAGTTCCTAAGCCAGGTCTGCTCAGAAAGGCTGCAGCAGCCAGAGCAGGACTGGGGGAAGAAAGCTCTGGGTTAACGAGCCGAGTAGGGAAAGCAGTAATACAGAAGAGGCCGACCAAAATTTGTCTCAAAATATTTAATTCCTTGGGTTTTTTGGAAGGTCCCATTCCCACCCCCTCCCTCTCGCCCCACAAGCAGAACACATACACACGAGGACACACAAGGCCAACGAGTTATCATATGGGAAGGTCCGAGCTTGCACCTTCTTCCTTGGCTTCCCTCCTGCCTTGTCCTTAGAAGCTCACACAGAGATGCCCGCCAAATGAGGCCACCTCCCAGACACCCCTGACACACTCCCAGAGGGGAGACGGGAAGCATCCTTTGCCATCCCAGCTCCTGCCTGCCCCAGACTATCCAAAACGTAGAAAAATAAACATCCATCACGTGGCCCTCTGGCACCAGAAACACAGTATGAACAGCTGTCTTGCGACTGTCTTTTTTTTTTTTTTTTCATTTTTCTAAAAAATGTATTGTGCTACATTAGCAGAAATACGAGCAAAGTCCCCGTCCAGGAGCTGCAAGGTGGTCTGTGCGACAGTGATCGGGGCCCAGCGAGCAGGCAGCAGAGTCCAGAGGGCCCGAGCCCCCTGGCGGCCTCTCCCAACTAACTGACCATCTCCCCAGCGCCACTCCCCCAGAGGAAGCCCGCGGGGCCGCAGGTTCTTCTCCCCACAGGCCTCCACCTTGGTCTGGACTTCTCAAGTGATCAGTACACATTCTTTTACGTATAAGCTTCTAACACTCAAGCTTACTCATGATTTGTCAGTTCTGAAGGATCCAAAATGGAGCAGCTCCCACAAGGAGGCTGAAGGCAGAATGCCGAGACACCAATGAGAGTGCCCCCACCCGGCCTCCAACGTCTCAGAAAACACATCCCGGTTGTTAACCTTCCTTTGCTCTCCTGAACTCTTCTCAGAATACAGAATTAATCTCTGCGTCCTCTTCTTGGCACAAGAAATGGCGTGGCTGGGGGTCAAGGGCGTCCTTCCGTTACCATGAAGAAAATCACAAGGCCCCCCTCCCCTCTTGTGGTTCCACATGGGCCCTCATCTTTGGCCACGGTTGCGCAGGGCCTGCCAGGTCCAAGGCATCGGCCCTAATCCAACTCCTGCATTCCTGCTGCCTGGCTTGTACTAGGGATCTTTCATTCGGCATAGCAGCACCCCTCCTTCTCCAGAAAGCTGTGGGGGATGGGGCCCTGACTGAGGACGGGGCTCAGCGGGTGGGAGAGAACGATCCCACCAACTGGAATCACACCACGATGAAGAAATGGTTAGCAGTGCTTACTCCTAAAAACGAGTCTCTATATGTATATACACAGATCTAGCTGGCTATGTACCTAGAAAGAAACCAGAGCGTCTCTGGCCAAGGAAAACGAAGACACATCAGAGCAGTTACCCCCATGCTTCTATCCCTGCCGCCAACAGCAGGGCGAGGGCTGCCCGGCCAGGTGCCCGGCTCACTCGGGGAGAAGTCCTGCGTGTCTCTTGTGTTTTCCAACCTCCAACCAGAAGCCTCGGGGGGCACTGAAGGAGGCACTGTCCTCCGGCCACCCCCAGAGGCAGGCAAGTGGGTCATCATCACCAGATGTGGCAAGCCTCCTGGACGTCACTGGCCACTGCCGATGGATTCACATGTGGTTTTTAACATTCGCGTTTGTTAAAAGTCTTTAGAGCGACGTCACTCGGAATCTGACAGGTCGCTTTAAATAAAGCAAAGTGGTAAGTGTGACAATTTTGTCCGTGATCTCCTTTCCTTCTGACACATGCACCTTCCCTTCCCTCTTCCCACCCCTCAAAGAATCCCCGGCGACTCGAGGGCTCTCCAGCTGGCCCAAGGGTCTTGGAAGGGTCTCATCGGTGCAGAGGAAATAAGAGCAATCTACTCAGAAGGGCAAGCACCAGCTAAAAAGTCAAGGACAAGGACGGCTTTGCCTTCATGCCCACACCAGCCTGAAGACAAGGGGGGCGAACGGCTGCACCACCTGGGGACACAGAAGGGATCTTTGTGACTTGCAAAACTGCCCAGAACCTTCCAACTCACAAGCTTTCCTTCTCTCACAAATCAGTCCAGACCTAGCGGCCCTGGTCCCTACACTCCCACCTTCCCCATCGCTGGCCAAGACGACGACGTCAGGGGAGATCGGTGAGAGACCAGACAAAGCCCCGGCACCGATCGCCAAAACAAAACTAGATGTGCTCCTTTCGACAAGTGTCCCTAGACCACCAACCGTGACCTGTTTCAAAGTGGGGAGGCACGAACCACAGGGTCTGCTCACCAGGACCACCTAGAAGAAACCTTTCCTCCCTAGTTTACATAAAACATCTGGCATTGGCCACAGCAGGCAGGACGAACCAATGCAGGCAATCTTGGGTGGCCAACACCTCACTGTCAGCCGCAGGCCTGCCTCCCTCCCACTGACCTTGGTGACAAGGATGACGGCTCAATTGAAGACAGGACAGAGGCGATTCCTAAGTCTTGGACGCCTCCGCTGCTTCCTGACCTCCCCCTGCAATCATGTCTGGTTCAGATCTAATGCAGGTGCTAAAGGACACGCTCACAGGCTGCTGACAGTGAGGCGTGCCAGAAAAACACCAGGCTCTGGGTTGAGCAGAGCTCCAAGGAGGGTGGGCAGGGACCTTTCCTATTCCAGAAGATCCTGCCCCTTTTCCAGGGGGATATCCTACCTGGCCAACACACCCTGCTATCTGATGGGATGTGAGGGCAGGAAAAACCAGGGACCATTCCAAGATGCCACAGAGAGGCAGCCCTTGTTAGCCCAGATCTAAAATGGAAGGAAAGTCAAAGAAAGAGTGAGCACTCAATGAAAGGAGGCTGTACACTCCAGAGGGTCCCCTTTCCAATCCAACTGGGATGTCCAAGGGTAGAAAGCTGAGCCCTAGTCACCCATCTAAAGAGAGTCCCTTTATTCCTCCACCAGCAGGGAATCCTGCCCCTCAGAGTGAGGGGTTACCAAGTCCTCCAGATGCACCCTCTGGGACACCCTTGGGGCAGAAGGGCCCTGGCACAAGGCAGGCTGGGAGCAGCGGGCCTCCTGCTAGCTGTGGTGAGTCCCAGTGCCTCCCCACACACTCGCTCTGGGAGTCCCTCGGCAGAGACGTCTAACACAGAGAGGGGATGGTGCTTACAAGGGTCCGTATTTCGTCTCATACTTGGAGACAATGCTCTTGCATTTGCCCACTTCCTTGCGCAACTCTGCAACCTCCGTCCTGAGGGCCGTGTTCTCTTTCTCCAGGAAAGCAGCACGGATGGTGATCTGATTCTCCTTCAGTCTCCGGGCATCCCGGGAGCGCTTGGCAGCCACGTTGTTCTTCTTCCGGCGCGTCCAGTACTTTTCATCCTGGGTGAAACGTTTGAGAGGTCTTAGTGTGCTCGAGCACCGGAGGAGCCTCTATCCCTACCTCTGCTCCACATCTTGGTTTTCCCCTTCTGACTTGGGCCCCAGCCAGGGCACAGCAGGGAGGAGGAGAGACCCACCACATCCAAGCTAACCCCCTCACTGCTAGAGAGTGAAATGACGCTCCAAGTGCCCAGGTCAGCTGGGAGCCACGGTTCGACTCCGGGCCTCTGACTCCAAAGCCAGTATTGTTTCTGTTAAGCTACACCCATGACGGTGCATGTTCAGAGTAACCCTTCTCTTTCCCCTGGAAAAGTTCACTTAGAAACCTTTGGGGACGACTAAGACACCCGATTGGCCCGGGGGCCTCCCAGTGGACCAGAGGTGAGCCCTAGGGATCAAAGGTCCCAAGTCTCAGAGGTTTCCAGATCCCCCGATCAAAGGGTAACTCTCTTTTCATTCCCACAGCTATCCTTAGGGGCTAAGTGAGCTTTAGTGAGCTCTGGTGTGCCAGCTGTCAGAGGGGCAGAGGAGGAACCCTGTGAGGAAGCAAAAAGGAAAGTGGACCAGGAGCCAGGGCAGCTGAGCTCTAAAGCCACCATTAACTTTACCTGGATGACTTTGGCAAGTCACCTGAGGCAGGTCTCCAAGGTCCAAGCTAACACTAAAAGGCCTACTAATCCCTCTGCCTGGAACCCTGCTTCTGCAAACAGGGAGTCTCATTTTACTGCATCCAGAACTAAGCAAGGCTTGTATCAGCCCAGGTTCCCAGCCCTGACTATGTCACACTCCGTGCACTATCACTAATGCAGAAGGGTCCTCCCGGCTACGAGGCAGAGGGAAGTGAGCAGGAGTCCCTCACAGCCTAGCGGGCGGATTCATCTTTCAGAAAGAACAAGACACAGAGACTAGCCAGCCAACAGGGCCCCAGGAGAGAAACCAAATTACCTTCTGCTCATCAGGGACAAAGACCTTCTTGGCCTTTTTGATCATTGGCTGAGGCTTCAGGTCCTCTTCGGCAAACTTGTGCTTTCGAGGGTTGAAGAGCTCACCCCCAGGCACACTGGAGAGGACCAGATCCGCAGGGTCAGGGTTGAAGTTCACATCCACCTCCACACAGCTGGGGTCAATGGGGCTGGGAGTCTCTCTTTCATTTTCCACAGAGGATTCTGAAAAAAAAAAACAACACATCATCAATCCCACTCTCAGGGTTCCCAAAGATCCGTGTTTTATCCCCAGATGCATCTTTCTAAATACACTGTGGTTCCCTTTTTCAGAATGCAATCTGGCTCCAGAAATCACAAAGTATTGCACAAACCAGTACCACACCAAGAAAAACCTCCCCTGCCACACCACAATCACAGTTGATGTCACAACCCAAAACACACAAAAAGAATTTCAAAGGCACAAAGAGTTAGAGTCATTTTCTGTTTGATAAATTCAATAAAGCTGGGCAAAGCTTCATGCCAATGGAACCTTGGGCTTTCTTCTGTTCTATGAAATCTGAAAGGCCTGGATTCAGAGTCGCCTTGGCCATTTGTTCCCCCTCATTTGGTGTGCCGAGATCATGAACTAGTCTGGCTCTCTCTTCCACATGGCAGCCTTTCTATTACTTCGAGGTCTCTCTCCTGCCTCTTCTGAATCTTCCCAAAGCTGACATCCTGTGTTCCTTCAATCCACCCCTCAGATGGCAGGAACTCAAGGCCTTTCTTCATTCTCCTGGCCCTGAGTGTTCCCAAAGACTGAACTATCCTCCTCCATCTGTGGGGTGATCAGGCTGGAGGAGGACCAGACTCTTCTCCCATTCTCCCCTCTCAGTCTGCTAATGCAGCCCAAAATGGCATTAGCGAAATTCCCAGAAGCCACAGCCCACACTGTGATCTCTTCAGCTTGCTTAAATTTAAAACATTTCACCTTAGTAGTCAGACTAATTCATTTCACCTCAAGTCAGGATTTGAGCCCACAAGGATATATATTAAACCCTTACCGTCTATCTTATAATCAATAGCAGAAGAATGGTAAGAGCTAGCTAGGCAATGGGGGTTAAGTGACTTGCCCAAGGTCACACAGTTAGGAAGGCTACATTGGAACCCAGGACCCTCCAACTCCAGGCCTGGCACTCCAGCCACTGAGCCACCTAACTGCACCCCATATCCCCAAGGATATTTTTGAAGCCTGACCCCACTGTTCAGTTTTAGCGGTCCTTGATGCCTTTCTCCAAATCACTGATAAAATGTTAAACTGCAGAGTCTGAGGCCCACTCTGGTGGAGATCTTCTAACATTACATCAAAATGTTCTTCAACTGATTTCAAATACACCTCGCTATCCTGTGTCTACTCCATGTTTCTCTGTATTTCCATAGGAATAGCATAAGAGACTCTGTCGATACTTTACTAAAATCTGGACAAACCTATCTCTGGTATTCCCTGGATTTACTGATTTAGTAACCCTGTCAAAAAAGAAAACAAAGTCGGCCTGGTGGGACCCTGGCTACGTGATTGCTTCTTCCTTTTCTCAGTTCACTAACCATTCCTTTAAAAACACATTCTAGAATTTCCTCGGAAATTTAACTTAAACTCGCTAGTCTATAGTGTGCGGCTCCATTCTCTTCCTTTTTTTGAGAATTGAGACATGTGTCCTCCAACCTAGCGATGCCTCTCCTGTGCTCCATGATTTTTCAAAATGCAGGCAATAAGCTTCTTGTTACAGAAACTATTTAAGCAGATACTGGATGATCACCTGTAAGATGTTAAAATAGGGATTTTCTTCATTTAAGCATCTGTTAAAGAGGAGGCTGGATAGCACAATGGATGAGTGCCAGGCCTGGAGTCAGGAGAATCTGGGTTCCAATCTGGCCTCAGACACCTTCTAGCTGGGTAACCCTGGGCAAATCACTTTGTGCCCTTTGCCTAGCCTTTGCCATTCTTCTGTCTTAGAATTGCTACTAAGCCAGAAGGTAAAGGTTTAAAAACAACGACGAAAATCCATTTATTAATTGCCTCCTATGTGCCAGGGACAGAGCAAAATAAACAACGGTTCCTGCCTTCAAAGAGCTTGCATTCTACTGAGTGAAGGTGTATACCCAGAAAAGTAAATGCAAAGCCTTCTCCTGGGGAGAACTGATGTAGGAGGGAGGCTGGATGAGATCTCTGGGATTTAATATTCCAGGATGCTGAGTCGAGCCCCAAGGACTTGCCTGGCTCAGCCTTCCCACATCAACGGCTCTTGGAGCAAGCCGCTAGCTCTACACTGATGAGGGAGGGGCTCTCTTCTCACTGAGGTGAAGAACCATGAAGGTACCCCAAACAAGAAGTTTAAAAAAATGTGAAGGCAATGCTTCCAAATGGGCTTGCTCAATACATGTCTGCTGACTGACACTGAAATTGGGAGTCCTTTATACCTGTTTATGGCTCCTGCTAATCACTGCTAAAATATCTTCAGAGGATCCAGAGTAAGACACCAGTGAAAGACAGTCAGCAAAGGCTCAGATGCTCTGAGTTTCCCTACGCTGTTCTGGCCATCTGTAGCACTACTGATCATAAGAAAGCCTTCCACAGGGCCTACGTGGCTACTCTTTTTTTCCCTTGCTGAAAGGGGGACCTTTCTGAAGGGTGTAAAGAAGTATGAGAAAAGAGTACTTCTCCTTCCAAATCTCTCCAAAAATCTTCTAGATGGAGAAAGAAATTAAGGGAGTAGACACGGGGGTTTTGAGATGTGGGCTTAAGTCCCTCTAACTGTGTTCCAGAACCCTGTTCGGATGGGCAGTGCCAGGTGACCCTTGTCTCCCCATTACCAACCTGTGCTGGAAGCTGTCTCTGAGGGCTGAAAGACCATGGTGGAAGATGATGATGGAGAAGCTGTGGAAGAGCTGGTGGACTCTTTCCCCTCCAGCTCAATCCCAGGCAACAGTGCATTCTGGATCAGGTGAGTGGGGCTGGCAGGGATCCCATTCTCCAGGAGGAACTCATCCAGGTCCATGTACTCAAGGTGGAAGGATTCTCCATCATATGGAATTGTTTTATCCCAGATCGGGGGCATGAGGGAGGCAGAGACAGCCATGGTGCTGGCAGCAGCCGCTTCATCTTCTTCCAGTTTCTCCTTCTCTTTTTCTTTATCTACAGGCACAAAATTCACTGAATAAGATGACTCAGTTGTGGAGAGGGGCTGTCTGTTGCCCTCTCCCCTATCCAGAAGCCAGTTACAAGACAATCCCAGCTGATCCCCCATGTTCCTTTCACTGCTGCCCAGTGCAAACCCGCACGGTGTTAAATCTGAAGAGGCTGTAAGAGGCATGCAGTGAGGACAGCTTAGGAGCTATCATTGCCCGGCACCTGGCTGAGCTGACCAGAATCTCCAAATTCTGAGCCTGGAGTTGGTGCTACTCTGCGGACGTGGAGATGTCCAGGCATAAGGAGAGATCCAAGGGGAACAGGATAGCCTAAGAAACTACACGGAAGGGAGGAAATGAAGATCCCAATGTTGGGAAAGTGCCTCGGCACCGAAGAACAACTGGAGAAGTCCCTGTGCTGGCTGCTGCTGCTGCAGTTAGAGCTCAGCTTCAAATGGCCTCAAAAGCCCCGGCCCCTAGGAAAAGCAGGTCAGGCTACTGTTTCCAAACTTATTTCAAATTATTTGGAACCTTCATCAGCTACCAGACAAGAGGGGTTCCAAAGATGGGACCCTGGAGTCGGGCCAGGGATGGGGAGAAGGGATGAGCTGAGGTATGGAGGAAAAATGACTTCTGGATAAAAGTACCCAAAATCAGGGGTTGAGGCCAGCAGTTCCTTAATAATTTCAGTTAAAAGGCAGTGTCGGAAATGAGAAGCAGATGGCAACAAGGACTCCAGCCTTCCAGGGGTCCAAGGTCACAATCTCCAAATCACCTTGATGCTTCCCCCACCCCACCAGAGACCTGTTTCTCTCCGTCCATCCCCCACAACTCTTTAGTTCAGTCTCTGCTTTCTCAGCCTTAGTTTATTTATTTTTAAAAACCTTTACTTTGTCTTAGAATCAATAGTAGCGTTCTGAGGCAGGGGAATGGTATGGTATGGGCTGGGCAACTGGGGTTAAGTGACTTGCCCAGGGTCACACAGCTAGGCAGTGTCTGAGGTCGAATTTGAACCCAGTACCTCCTTTATCCAGGCCTGCTGTCTCTATGCCTTAGTGGAAATCGTCTTCATATCTCTGGCCTATAATCTCCTCCAATTTCTCCCTGCTCCCCAGCAGCCAAATGACTATCCCTAAAGCAATCCCCCTTGTGTCTGCCCTTTGCCTCTACATCCTGCACAGCCTGATCTTCTAGTCCAACGGCTGGCAACCTTTTTGGCCGTGAGAGCCATAAACGCTTGTGGAAGGAGGGCGCTGGAATCTGGGGCGGGGGCTGAAGGGCCCCCTGGGGCACATCCTGGGGCTCTGCCCGGACTGGCAGGTTGGGAGGTGGAGCCAGAGAGACATATGTTGCCGACCCCTGTTCTAGTCCTTCCTTTCCTGGCTTCTGGGTTGGGATCAAACTGCCTGGTGTTTGTGCCTTGGGCCTCCACACTTTCCAAGCACAGCCCTGGGCACCTTCATGGGACCTTCCCTCCTTGAACTCTTTCCTGACTAGCTCTAATTCTCCAGTAGCAGGAAATGGACCTGCAGCCAGGGCCCTACTTGGCATACAGAAGGGTTAAGTTCAGTCAATGCTCGCTGCCTAGAGGCGCCATGGGGGCCGAAGTGGGGGGGGGGTGTCAAACTGGAGGGAAGGGATTACTCGGGGCCTGCCAGGATCCTGGCCCATCTAACTGGTTGGGCCAGGGGTTCGCAAACACCCAGTCTATGTGACAACAGATGGGCCATGCTGGGCCTGGGGCTGTTCCCTTCCAGCTCCTCTGCCCTCAGGCCTGGGGGAAAGCCTCCTGGCTAATTGTGCCTCGGGCCCAGCCCCTACAGCAGCCCCAGAGCCATTCATTCCCGAGTCTGGGCTCAGGCCCCGGCTGGAGCTCCCTTTGGTGGAGACAAAGGGAAGAGCCACCAGACCAGCAGGAGTATTTATAATTCACTGAATGCCCCTCTCTCTGCCGCCAACTCCACCTCCAGGGGGCCCTCCCCCTGCCCTGGGACCAGAACCATCCAGGGCCTAGCGCCTGCCTAGGCCACTCTTCCACCAAAATGTGGCACTGCCTTCACCAGTATGCCTGGGCCATCCCTGAGGACCCTTCCCGCCGCTGGCCACGCCTCAGCTCCACCGACTCCCACTCAGTGATCCTCCCCAAATTCCCTTATTTAGCCCCCAGGCCTCACCTTCCTCATCTGAAAAATGGGCCTGGGGAGCCGCCTACCTCAAAAAGGTGTTAGAAACGCAGGCAGAGCCGGTCTTGGAGGGCTGGGGGAGGGTCCGACCACTTAACATAGGGAGACTGCTCAGGTAGGTGAGGGCCAGGACCTCCCCCCCAACGCCGCGGCTACCCTCAATTCCCCTTCTTCTCGGACTTCCCCACTCACCGCCCTGTTCCTCTCCCGATCCCCCTTCTCAGTGACACCCCCCCCAGCTCCCCTGACCATCCTTTCCCATTCACCCCCAAAGTAACCGCCCTCCCCTCCCCCTCTGTCACCACCCTTCAAGGGTCTCCCCTCTTTACTACTCTTCCCCCTACACGGATGATTCCCCTCCCCCCGGATCCACTCTCCATCCCCTCCCCCCTCCGCGCAGGCGCGCTGCCGCCCC
>NC_058134.1:309757697-309783280 GCF_016433145.1 Gracilinanus agilis
CCGAGCCTCGCCTCGCGCGGCGGGTTCTCCATCAGCTTCTTCAGCGCCAGGGGGAAGGGGTCCGGGGGGGCCCGCTCCGCAGTCGTCACCTCCCGCCCCGGCCCCGCCTCGGCCTCCAGCGGAAGCTTCTTTTCGGCCCCGCCGTTGTCGGACATGGTGGCCCGCGTCGGGCTCGGCTGCAGATCCCGGGCGAAGGCGCCGTGAGGAGCCGCCGCTGCTGCCGCGAGACCCCACTGCGCAGGCGCACACAGCCGCTCTCCCCTCCCCCGGCTCCCCAAGCGCTCCGCCACATTCATTATTCAGAAGGCGAACCCCCGCGGCCCGAGGCCTGGCCGCGTGATGGTACCGCCCCCGGAGGGCGGAGCGAGCGCCACTCCGCACGCTGATTGGTGCAGCGGCCGGGGGGGCCGCGAGGCACGTGCGGGGCCAGGTGAGCAGCGACTCCGGAGGCCCCGCCTCCGGCAGTTGATTGGGTCCCATGGACGCAAGTGTCAGCAGCTGGAGCTTCCTTGGCTCCTCGGCTCCCTCCCCTACGGCGCTCCCCTTACCCTCCCCCCACCCACTCCCGTGCCTCTTAACCCTGGGGCCCCGCTGCCAAGGGAGAGCCAGGCGGGGCAGAAGGAGAAGACTTTGGGGCTCGGGCCGGGAGCCAATCAGCAAGCTGGCCGCGGAGAGCCACTGGACTGGGTCACGTGGAGCCGCAGCTGTCCTCGGCGCGGGGGTGAAGGGGTGGAGGAGGAGAAAGAAACAGGAGCAGCCAATGGAATGCGGGGGAGGGGCCGGCGAACTCGTGGCGCCGCACGTGCACGAGGAGGCGGGGCCGAGGTGGTGGCTGGGGTCCAGAGGATAGCGGTGGAAGGGGAGGAACGAACGTACCCCCTACCCCGCCCCGCTCCGTGCTCCCCGTTGCTCCCGGCTTCTCCCCCACCCCAGGCGTGCACAGCATTTTCTCCATCCCCTTCCGTTCTCCTGCCTGTTACTGGCCCGTTTCACCAAGGAGGAAACAGAGGCTCTTCCCACCCCTGGCTGCCTCTTACACCGCAGGGCCCTTGGGCTGGGATGGCGGAAAAGCCACCTATTGACTGGCAGAGACCGCGGGGAGACTACTTAGCTCCAGACAAGCCGGGGCCCCCGGGGGAGGGGCGTCAGGCCACATCCCATCCAACAGCCGCATTTGCCGGCTGAGGCAGAAGTTGAACTCAGGTCTTTGGGACTCGGGAATCCGCCTCCTCCCGGCCACCTTCCTGCCCACGTGCTGCCACACAGGACAACTGGTTCAGAGCCGAAAGGGATCTCGCTCTCAATTCCTCTAAGCCCCATTTTACAGAAGAGAGAAAATGAGGCCAAGAGAATGTGAGTGACTTATCCAAAGTCACACAGGTCGTTATTAGGTAGAAGAATCGGGATTTGAACCCAGGTCCTCTGATTCCAAAGCCTAACCAGACTTTAAAGTACCACCATTCACCAGGAGAGCACTGTGCACAGTGTCCACCTCGGGGTCCCACAGACATGTCCAAAGGAGCTCATTCCCCCTGCCCAGGGCCACCAGCATTCAGTCCTGGTCCACACCCCAGCTCTCCCTCCCTCCACCCCGGGGGGCCATTCTCTCTTCCGACTCCAGTTCCCAGGCGGATGTTCCTCAAATGGAAGGAAGTGACCAGCGACCTCTCCCTCAGGAGCCTCCTCCCTTTCCAGGCTGCCCGTCTCTGGCCTTCATACTTTCCGCCCCGGAGCTCCCCTTCCTCTGTCTGGAGGGTCCTGGCCCCCGAGGGAGCACAGAGCTTCTCCTGGAGTCCAACCTTCCTCCTGGTCATCTCTTGGAACCGCTCGCCTCTGTGCTCCCTCGGGGGCCAGGACCCTCCAGACAGAGGCTCAGACTTCCCAGGACAGGCCCAAGACCTGGCCGCCTCCTGGGTGCCCTTTGCCAGGCTCCTTCCAACGAGTGTGAATGGCCGAATTATGGCAGAGACAGTGGCAACAGGACCAGGGATTCAGAGGAAGATGAGGCTGGCTCCCGCAGGGCTCCCAACACACAATTCCCCGTCTCCCAGCCCATCTCCCCATTCCTGGGCTGGCGAAACGGGCCTGAGGCCTAAGCCCTGTGGGCAGCAGCATTATCTCCAAGGCTAGCTTGGAGCAAGAGGCAGTTTCCAAAATGTGGTGGAGCAAAAGGATTATTGGGAAAGGATGGCACCGTGAGAATAAGGGCAGCCACACTGCCTGCCGGAGAAAGCCAGAGGACTTATGGGAAGACCTGGACCAGACTCTGCCTTGGAAGAATGCTGGCTATTGCTAAGGGCCCGCATGGACGGTCCTCTGCCCTCAGGAGACAGCCCAGCCTAGACTCAGATCCAGAGAGGGAGGCAGGAGGATGGGAGGAAGCACCCCCAACATTCACTGGACAGCTCTGGCACTTCCCTCTCCCATGACTCCCTGACCCTCAATCCCAGGTCCTTTGCCTCTGAGTCCCATAGATCTGGCCAAGTCTATGGAGGGATGCTTTATAGAAGAACAGAAAAAGACCCCCAGCCCCACCGGGCAGGAGATCCAGGTTCAAATCCCTCCTGTGACTTGGTGGTGGTGATGAGCAATTCCCTTCATGCCTGCCTCCCAGGTGTAGTGTCAAACTGAGGAAAATGTAAATAACGTTTGAACTACTGCCTCCATCCCAGGCCGGGCTTCTCAGATCCGTGGGATCCTTGGAGGGAGAGCTGGGAAGCTCTAAGGGGAGAAGAGCCTGGACGGAGAGAGCTGAGAGAGCCAGGGAGTGGGGCGGTTTGGCTGGAAATCATCTCCCTGACTGGAGGAGAGAGAAACAGACACATTCCAAGGCAGTGAGAGACAGACAACTTCCAGAAAGAGAGAAAGGAGAGACAGAGACAGAGAAACCCTTAAAGTACCTAAGTGCCAGACACCATCCTTGGCACCGAAGACACAAATCCAGAACCTTGCCTCAAAGAGCTTCCATGTCCATGTGAGTCCCCGTGAAACTCTGAGCAAATCCTTTCCCCTGTCTGGACCAAAGTTTCCTTCTCTGTAAAATGGGGTGCTCAGACTCCCTCTGTAAGGACCCACTCCAGCTAGATGGTAGCCTGACCATCTGTGAATGGTTCTACTTCTCAGTGATCTCCTCCCCAACTCAGGTTGGGAATTCAGTTGAGTTGGGGGGGGGGGGCCTGGTCTGGGCAGCAAATGGGGCAGCCACTAGCAGGCCCAGAGTTCCACATCATGGCAGCCGGTTGTTTATCCATAGTGTTATTCTTGAGTTTAAGCTCAGAAGAGCACTGAGGCAGTCATAAGTCATTAGAGCAGCCTGGGAGCCATTGGCCAATTCCATCGCAATGAGCTGCAGATGGCATCTAAGTCTCCCGATGATGTGGCAGATATCCTTCTGACGGGCATTTCTGCACCTTCCTGAATGGCTCCTAACTCCCTAAAGAGCCCTCATCCAGATGGTAATAATGCCAAACCCGAGACAATGATCAGCAAGCTTTCATTTGGCCTAAAGGCGGCCAATTACCTATGTTCTCAGCATGTACAGAAAACCAGGCTTTGCCCACAGTAGGGAGCTTGGAAAATATTTGGAGAAAATGTTCGCTGGAAGGGCTACCAATGAAAACTTCTCTTGTTCCAAGCCCCAGGCAGTCATTCGCCTGCTGCAATTCTAAACACAAGGCAGTACATTGGCTCTCCTCTGGAAACACTGAAAAAGAGCCCCAGCTTTCTGGGAAGTGGGTCCCTGACACTGCTGCTGGCCCAGGAGCAAACACTGATTGAGGTCTCCTCTGTCACTCCCCAGTCACTGAGGATGCTGGGAGCCAAGGAACATGGCCTGTGCCCTCCAAGAGCTCATATTAGGCCTTCCCAGGTCTAGGACTATGAAGGACTTCTGAAGCCATCTAATCTGACATACAGATGAGGAAACTGGGCTCCTTGGAGTCAAATGACTAAGGGCCGAAGTAAGATTTGAGCCTAGGCTGTCTGCCTCCAGAGCCGCAGCGCTACCTCTAATACTACTTGACCAAAGGTCCTAAGACCACCCACCAGGCAGCTAAGTGATGAAGCGATTAATGTGCCAATCAGGGCTTGGGTGTCCTGACTGGTGGAGGGGGAGAGGGAGAAATGCAAGACAAAAACAAACTGGTTTCTGACCTCAAGCAGCTTACATTCTCTGGGATCCTTGAGCTCTGGATCTGGGCACTGAATTCGAGGATGCTCAGGGCTTCCCCTGGAAAGGGGAGCAGCGCTGGCTCCCTCTTACCCACAGTTCATTGCTTTCCTTAGTTGGGTTGGATCCTGGCTTCAGTTCCATCCCCTCCCAGGGCCCCAAGTGTTCTGATGGAGTGTTGCCATCCCCCAAGGCTTTTTGAAGAACCTGAGAACCACTCCTCTGCCACCCTGTCCCTACTTGCCTTTCTCCCTCTTTTGTGCCCTGCCAGTCTTACCCCCATTCTCTTCTCTTGGTTTCCCCCATGGTGCTCCATGGTCCTCCCCCAACACACACACACACACACACACACACACACACACACACACACACCATGAAGTGGAGGGGAAGGGAAGGCATCCCCCAAGGCTCCATCCTGGGTCTCATCCCTCTCTCCTCACTCTTGAGACCCTCATTAGCCTCCCATGGGTTCTCTTCCTCTCTCTACAGGTGACTGACTGCCAGGCAGGAATGTCTGGAGTCAGCTTGGATTGGCTCCCAGAGCCCACTGTTCAGTTGTCAGTGGGAGCATTTCTACCTTGGAATCTGGCAAATGCTACCAGCTAAGGCTTGCTTGCTTGTTTTGCTGGCTGTCTAGACTTAAGAAGTGATGGAGGAAATGCTAAGAATAATGCAGGTTAAACTGAAGAATATGTCATGGGGCCATGTTGTTAGACACTACCGGGATGCCCCTGCTCTCATGTCTGTATGTCCACATAGCCCATCTCCTTGCTGAGCTCTGGGCCCTGTTTGGCCAGCTGCCTACTAGACATTTTGACTTGGTTTCCCATCAGCACCTCCATCTCCTCATGTCTAGAAGGGCACACATTGTCTTTCCAGATTCCCCCGGCTCTACCACAAGTGCCACTTTCAGAAGCAGCAAACTTCTATCATCCAGCTTCACCAAATCAACTGCCAATCAGCCTTGGGTCCTTCCTTTCCCCCCTCATTTTAAGGCTCCCAATTCTGCACTCTGCTCCCGTCACATGACTCCCATCTATCCCCTTCTCTCCCACAGCCACCCCACCAGGACAAGCCTTGGGTCCACCAAAGTGGCTGCCTTACTTTCAATGTTAGTTGTCTCTCCTTTGATGCTGAGGATTTCCACAATGCTTTTATACAGGTTGGCCTCCTCATGAGTGTCCATCTCCCATCACTCAACAAGCATGACTAAAGAAACGCCTCTGCCAGCCGCTCTACAGAGCTGTCAAATGACTCTTCCTAAGAGAGGCTTGACCATGCTGATCCCCTGCTCAAAATTGTTCACCAGCTCCCTATTGCTCAGAACTAAAATGCAGCTCTTTAACTCAGTCTTTAAACCCCTGGTGGGCTGGACCACACTTGACGGGTCTTTTTTCATTCTGAACATTTGTTCCAGACAACCTGTTCATTTTGTCCAAACTCTATATTTTGTCCCCTCCTCTTGCCTTTTCGAAGGATGTCCCCCTCTTTACCACCCCCCCCCAGAACCGACTCCTAGCTTACTTCCAGGCCCAGCTCAGGCAAAGGCACACACACACACACACACACACACACACCCCTGCTAGTTCCCTCTCCCCCCTCAAGTTCTCTTGTAGCTCCCTTTCTGGGGAGATGATGAATCCAGGCTCCCCTTCCTGCAGTCAAATAGGGGCTTTTAGTGAACTGACTTAGTAGGTACTTTATAACAAATGTTTGAGGAACAGAATTAAATGCCCATTGAGATGGGCCTCGAAATCCCTTGCCCCTTCCTGCCCTAATTTAAGGTTTTCTTCCCATGAAGCTCAGGGGCCTGACAAAGCTCTCCTCATAAGATGACATCCCTGGAGGGCTCTCCTGGCTTCAGAAGAACTTTCCCTCTCTGGTCCCTGATAGCCAAACATCCACAGTTAGAGCTTAATTCCTTTAGCTGAAGATTTTGCCAGGCCTACTAAAATAAAACTGAGGCCTTATCTTCCTGCAGTGAACACACCCATCATTTCCTCAGACTTCTCACAAAAGTCCCCAGACTGGGCTAAGCAGGACAAGGGATTATGGGTCTCATTTTACAGGCAGGAAGCTGAAGCTCAGCAAAAGGCAATTCCAGGTTCAAGGTCAGCCCAGGAGAGCAGGTGGCAGCCCCCCAGCTTGGGCCTTCCCTTTCTACTCCAATGAAAACCCCAAAGCCCTGGGAGGTGAAGGCTTAGCGTGGCCAGCTTAGTGTGCTCACTTACACTGCAGGGGTCTTTTCCTGAGAGGAGGTTCTTTCAGGGCTTTTCCTGAGGGGGAAAAGGAGGGAGAAAGCATGGGTGGGTGGGGGTGTCATAAAATGAGATCAGGGCCTGAGTCAAGCTTCATCTCACTCCCAGAGGCCAAGAGGAGTGAATCGTTGGCAAGGTCAGAGGTTAGGACTCCTCTCTGCCTCCCCCTCTGGAGAATGTTAAATCTAAATTCAAGAATTTGGGTTCAAATCCCAGCTCTGTTCCTTATTGGCTCTGTGACCTAAGATAGGCCATTTTCCTTCGGTCCTCAGTTTCCTCTTTATAGAATGAGGGAGTTGGACTCCTTTGAGTGTCTTTCCTGGGTTTTGTTCTGGATCTGAGACTGTAAGCAGGACATTTCCAAGCTGCAGCAAGACCAGAGTGCAGTTACCAGGATGGCAAGGAGAGCTGGAAATTGTCAATGAGTCAACAAGAATGTACCGAGTACCTACTATGTGCCAGACCCTGTGCCAAGTACTGGACCAAACTATAAGAGGATTGTTTGAAGAAACTGCAACTGTTTAGACTGGAGAAGAGAAAACTGAGGCCAGTGGGCTGATGGTGGCCGTTTTGTGGATGTGGGATTCCATCGCTGGTGCGAGAGATCGTAGCTTTAGAGCTAGAAGGGACTTCTGAGGTCATCGAGTCCAAGCTTTCAAGTGAAGTCAACAAGCATTTATGAAATCCTTTCTAAGTGCCAGAGCTTTCCTTTTACCCAGAAAACTGAGGCCCAGAGAACAACAGCTCAGAGCGATATGGCACTTTGAAAGCTGCAAAGCCGTTTTCGGACATTATCTCCTTCGATGCTCGCAGCCACACCGTGAAATAGGGGAGATTGGCTGAGTTGTCTAGCTGGTAGGTGTCTGTGGTGGGGTTTGAACCCAGGTCTTCCTGGCACCATACCACATTGCCTCGACTTGTTCTGTTTGTTCCTGGGGAGTAAAATTAGGAGCGATCTCTACAGGGCGGAGGGCGATTCCAGCTTCATGTAAAGAAAACCTTAATCACTGGAGTGCTCTGTGAGTGGTACAGGCTGCCTCAGGAGGTGGGCAGCTCCCTGGGTCTCCAAGCAGAGCTTCTGGCCAATGTTTTAGTGGGAATTCTGACTTGGCACCCTTGGAGATCCTTTCCAGCTCTGAGGTTCTAGGATCCCTGACGAGGGGTCCCCTGGTCTTCGCTTGAAGGCCCCCAGTGTGTCGATTCGCATCCCTTTGGGGGCCGCTGTGGCTTTCCAGAAGTTTCTGCCACTGAGCTAAATCCAATCTGCAGCTCCCCGCTGGCTCCCTGTCCTCTGGTCTACCAAAAGATGCCCAGTCCTTCTCCGGAAATGAAGCACCTCCGGGCTGTGCCGCTTCCCCCGAGCCCCTGCCCCGGGCCCGGTGCCTTCTGGAGCCCATTCCCACCCAGCGCCAGCCAAGCAGAAATTCTCAGGCTGGATCCTTTGAGGGGCCTCTTTCGCCTTGTCTACACTTGTCCCCGGAGCACGTTAGCACTTCCCACCTCTCACCCAGAATGGAAGCTCCCTGGGGCAGACCCAGTGAGGAGTTGAGAAGGCAATGTTGCAGAGCAGACAGAGCTGAACTTGGGGCCAGGATGATGAGTTCAAATCCTGCCTCAGCCACGTACTAGTTGTGTGACTCTCCCCCTTCCCTACCTCCTCCCCTGTAAAATAGGGATTATAGTAGCATCTACTGTGTTGGTGTGAGGACCAAATGAGCATTATTAATTATTATTGTTATTATGTGCTGAAGAGGGAGAGCCAGCCCTGTGGGGCAACTTGGGTTCAAGTCCCATTTTTGACACACGTGGGTGAAATGACCCTGGACAAGCCACCGAAGTCGCTGTCCTCAGGCAGCAGCATCAGTAGAGGAGTCCCCGGCGCTGGGAATTCTCGCTGCCACGCGGTCCCACGAGGCCAAAGCACGACTGTAGCAAGACGAATAGGGCAGACGTGGAGAGCCGTAACCCACCTGCCCAAAAGCTCCCGCTAAGGCCGTAAAGGGGGCCGAGACCCGAAGGGTTGCCAACCATGGCTCTGGCCCACGGAAGGGAGAAAGGAAGAAGCAGCCGCATGCAGCGGAGGGAACAGCCCCCCGGGAGAAGCCGATGGAGGAGGGACGCTTCCCTACGGGAAACTGGGCAAAGGAGCCCAGAACCCAGCACTGGCAAACGGGCTGCTCAGAGAACTGCCCTGGCCCGTGGGTGGATCAGGTGACTTGCTGGGCAGCAGCTCTGCTCTGAGGCCGGAGGCCATGAGGGTGGAGGGGGGTGTCTACCTAACAGACACTCCCCCCCCAAAGGCCTGGCCAGTGGCCAGAAAATTCGGCCCAGGCTTGGAGATGGGGGCCGGGCGGACGTCCCCAGGAGGGCCCTTCGACCTGGAAAAGGGAATGACCCGATGCTTTCTGCCTGTGCCAGGGTGACTGAAGGGTGCCCGACGCCACCTGCTCCTTATCTCCCTCCCACGTGGCCTTGACCCTGGGGTTCTCTCACGTGGCAGCAGAGCCCAGTTGTTTACTCGCCCTCGCTGGGCAACAGGAACCTCTCCCCTCTTTATTCCTGCCTCGGGGAGGGGCAGCAGAAGGCGGACCAAGGCAAGGAGAGCGGGGGCTGGGAGGGGAGGAACCCAAGACTGTCCAGGGGTCAGAACTCACCACCTCTCTCAGGCTTCCTCACTTTGATTTCTCAGGGCTTTGCTTGCTAGGAGGGGAAAGATGTTTGCCGCCCCCATTTTAAAGATGAATAAACTGAGTAGTGCATGACCTTGGACAAGTCATCAGATTAAGGAGAAATGAGGTCTACACCCTGAGCTGGAGGACCTGGATTCGAATCATGCTTCCGTTTCCTCAACTGTAGGATGAGAGGGTTGGACGAGAAACTTTCTAGTTTTTTTTCCAGCTTGAGATGGATGATGGAAGGGTCCGGAGGCCTGTCCCCTCTCGGCCTCAGTTTCTGGGATCAGCCCGGATGACCTCTGCTCCCACAAGCTGGTGGCCCCTGGGGCTCCCTATGCTCTGGGCTGTTCTGGGATTGTGGGCATCCGGCCTGGTCCCAGTGTGCCCAGAGGGCATGGAAGGAGCAGCTAGAACCCCATTCCTGGTCCCAATCCCGGCTCTTTCTCATCATTCCTGTATGTGGTTAGTTGGGGTGCCTGCGAAAGCCAAAGGGAGAAGCCCCAGCAGTGGGGAGGGCTCGGGGGCCCGGACGAGGCCGTCTATGCCTTCTCCAAAGTGGTCGGAAGGTAGTTCCCTCCAGCTGAACACAAGCTCCCTGAGGGCAAAGCCTGTGCTTTTGCCTTTCCTGGGACCCTGAGAGGGAAGGCGGAAGATTTCAATGCTGGTTGACTGACTCACTCACTGACCGGCTCGCCCAGATTCTCACTTCTCAGTCACCCAGCAGGACAGTCCATTCGAATCCAAAGCTGCTGAGCTCTGGCAGCTCTAGCCAATGGCCGCGGGTGAGGCTTCACCCCAAGGGACACACCAGAATCTCGGACGCTTACCAACTGGTAACGCATGACCCTGGACAAGTCACTTGACCTCTGTTTGCCCAAGGTCCCTTCTAGCAGAGCAGATGCCAATGAAAAGGCAAGAGAACTGATTTACACGCGCAGATGTTGTTTTCTCCTGACAGAAGGGCAGAGACCATCCAGGAGGGCCCTGGTATACAGCAGGCCTTTAATAAATGCTTGTTGAATTGAATGAGCCCATTTTATAAAGAAGGAAAGGAAGGCTCAGAGAACTGCACGTCTAAGGGCCAGCAAGCTCTCCAGGCAAGAAAGGAAGAGCGAGCCCAGGGCTCTCTCCTCGGGGCGCTCGCTCTCCTCAACAAGATCCCCTAAAGCTGGGAGGGGGAGAGGAGCCTCTGGCAAAGCCCCTCTATGAGGTCTGCAAGGCAGCCGATAGGAAGTTTCCTTTAGGTGGGTGCCAGCCGCCTGGAGACAGCCCTGATCCTCCGCCGTCCTATGGAGTCCGCCGTGCCGGGGAGCGCCGCGCCACGTTTATGCCTGCGCATCCTTTTCTTCTGCCCAGAGCCCTGGCCGCTCAGAGGACACCCAAGCCCCGTCCAGCCCGTCCGGGCGTCCAGGGACCGAGAGTCCAGCGTCTCCCAGAACTCCTCCCTCGCCTCTCCTGGGCACTACCCAGATGGGAAGATTCGTCCCTTTCTTGCCGCGCCCTGACATCTCTCCTCGGGAAGGAGATCCGCACCTCCCACCTGTCCAAGTTAGTGAATGGCAGCCGTGCAGGCATCGAGGGGGGCCAGGGGAGAATCTGCTCACTGGCGGCCTTCGCCCAGCTCCCAAGAGTCAAGGTGAGGGCTGGAGCCTGGGAAGGGCCCTCCTGGATGGTCTCGGCCCTTCTGTCAGGAGAAAACGTCCACTTGCCTGCTCTCGGCAGGGAGGTGGTGGGTGACGGGTGCGGAATGGGGCATTCTGGCAGAGCGGCGCAATATTTTGCTCCACTGGACTCTTATTACTACTGGAGGAAGGAGGGGATAGGCGGAGAGGCCTTAAAAATCCGCAAACCTTTTTGGGGAAAGATCAGGCCTGGATATACAGGCTGCGGAGCCCGCGCCCAATCGCCGGGTGTTCGTGAAGCTCCTACTCTGTGCCAGGTGCTGTGCTGGGTGCTGGGACACAAAGGAGGCACGAAGGCTGCCCTCGGGGGGCTCCCAGGCCTGTGGAGGAGCCAGCTATATTTAGGGGTACGGGCGCCTCATACACACACACAGCGCCTGGGGGTCCTGGAGCCCTCCCAGAGCCCCCGGCCGGCACAGCTGCCCGCCGCTGGCTTTTCCCCTCTAGTGTCGGCCGACCACACGTCCCGTTTCTCCGCTACTGGAGAGTTTGCCAGAAGTGGCTCCCCAGCACCCCTGGCAGGCGGGCACACAGTAGGACGAGGCTTGGCCTTCCTTCAGGAGGCTCCAGAGGCGGGAGGGAGGCCGCTGTGCCTCGGGACGCTCCAGCCACTTAACTGTCCCCCCCTGGGATTCCCGCCTGAGATCTCCCCAGGGCGCCAGGCCCGGGGCTCCTGGGGGTGTCCTGCGCAGGGCGGAATGCGTGCAGGGGCCAGGAAAGCTCTCGCCAGCCTCCAGGTGGACTCAGACTCCAGGCTGGGGAGGCCCCTCGCAGGCTGCCTCCCTTCCTCTCCCTGTGTTTGGCTGAGGTATCCTAGGAACGGGTCCTCCCGGCCGTAGGGCCCGTTACATAACAGCGTCCCAGCTCGGGCTGCGCCTCCCGCCCTGGCCCGCCCGGGCTCGGCAGATGGTAATGGCTCTGGTGCCCCATGCCAGCAGCCCCAGGTAGCCGGGCACCTCCCCATCCTGCCCGTCTTCCCTCTTGCCAACTGAGCCGAAGTCAGGTGGGCAGTGCCAAGCAGCCAGGCAGCTCCGGCTCGGCATTATGCACCTGGGTACCCGCCTCCTCCCAGCACATGGGCATCAAGATGCCAGCAGAGACACGGGGCTCCCGGGACGCCTACCTGTCCTCCGGTCAGCCCAGGGCAGGGAGTGCTCCAGCAGCGACTTCAGGACCTCGGGCATGTCCATGGCAGGAGCCAGCCCAACGCGCTCGCAGCTCGCCATGGTCCTCCGAGGGGGGAGCAGGAGCGAGCAGCTCGGAGAAGCCGCCGAGCAGCCGGAGAGCCTCAGGGTGACAGCGAGAGGGAGAGGGAGCAGGCGAGGCAGCCAATAAGCCGCAGAGGCTGCTCAGCCCTCGCCTTCCCACCCCCGCGCCAGCTTGGGCTGCCTGGCGGGCCTGGGCACCGTGCCAGGAGCAGCACGTGGAGCTGGCCATGGCCAATCCCACCGCGGAGAACAGGGCCTGTTATCTAACTTTGCAAAGGAAGTTTGGCTGCTCCCAGGTCAGAGAGCTGCAGCCGGCACGCTCACGCTCACGCTCACGCTCACGCTCACGCTCACGCTCACGCTCACCCTCTCGCCCCGGGACCTGCACCCACGGCACGCACAGAGCCCCCCACCAGCCAAGCACACGCAGGTGCCCAGGCTCCAGGGAGGCAGCGCAGCAGGCAGCCCCCTGGGAACGGGTGCCTGTGTTTGGGGGTTACTGCGGACGTGGGAGCCCAGAGCTGTGGACGCTCTCGTGTTCTGTCTGCACATGATCACTTCCGTCTTACAGATGGGGAAATTGAGGCAGACAACATGTGTCTGAGCGGGATTTGAACACAGACCTCTGTAGATTTCGAGACCACGCCTGGCAGTGCCTCCACTACGCCACACCACCCTGTCAGGAAGACCCGTGCCCAGATTTCATGTGTGCGACCCTAGGCAAAGCACCTCCGCCTCTGTGAGCCTTTCCTCCCGTGTACAATGAAGGGGTCCCACTGGATGGGCCCCGAGGTTCCGTCTGGCTCTGTGAGAGTGGGTAGGTCACTTTCCTGGCTCGATGCCTCAGTTTCCCCATCTGTAAAAGTAGAGGATTGGCCTAGATGGCGTCTGAGGGCCCTTCTAGCCCCTAGTCTAGGATCCAGTGACCCAGCTGGTCACCTTGAGCTCGGGCCACTTGGAAGGCCACGTACTTGTCCCGTGGCTCCATTAGCCTGTACCCTGACGGAGATTCCTGAAAACAGGACTCGACCTCTTTCCCTATTCGGTGTCACCGCAGCCTCGCAGGGTTGGGCCTTCCAGAGTGCTGGTGCCCTCCTCGAGGACCACAGGAGCCTGTTGTGCCCGGATGGAGCCCGGAGCCAGAGCATTCGACCAGCTAGGAAGCTCCGGACTGCATGGGATGGAGTCCTGGACGGCCCTTCCCTTCTCAGCCCGGCCCCAGCGTGGCGTCGAGCAACCCTCTCGGGACCTTCCTCGCGACCACTGGTCTGACTGGCCCTCAGTCTCTCCACCTGCAAAATGGGAGGAGCATCGCGGCTCTGCCAAGTCTTCCGAGTCCAAAGTGGAACCGACATCGGTGGTGTTTGGGAACAGAGGACATCCTGGGAGAGGCAGCGTTTGTTATCTGTGTCCACAGTCATCGCCGCTGCCCAGGAGCGGCGTTTGGCCTTTGGCAACGATGGCTCCCCTCGGGCTCTCCGGCAGACACACCCCCAGTCATGGGTGCCCTCCTCCCAGGAAGGGAGAAGAGGCAGCTGGCTCCCTAGTGACATGCCAACGGCCCTGTAAGGAGCTTACCTGCCTTGTGCTCCTTGCAACCAAAGTGGAGAATCAGAGCCACTACTAGGAAGTTTGGGCCTGGGGCAGCTGCATGAGGAGACCTCAGCCAGGGAAGGAAGCCTAGAGGGTGTCTATGGGAGGAGACAGAGACCAGGGGCTGCGGCTGGGGCAGGAGTGGGTAGCAGGGTACCACTTAGAGGATGTATTGCAATCATCTGGTTGCCAAGTATGCTATTCCTCCCTCTGTCCCTTCCTTCTCTCCTTCCTCCTTCCCTCACATCCCTCCTTCCCTCCCCCCCTCCCTTCTTCCATACCTCCTTTCCTTCATCCCTTCCTCCCTTCCCTCCTTCCTTTCATCCCTCTTTCCTTCCTCACTTCCCTCCCTCCCTCACTTCGTCCCTTCATCCCTTCCTTCCTTCCCTCTTTCCTTCCTCCCTTCTTCCCTCTCTCCCTTCCTTCCTCTCTCCTTCCCTCGCTCTCTCTCTCTTTCAACTCTTACCTTCTGACTTAAAATCCATACTCAGAATCAGTTCCAAGGCAGAGGAGCAGTAAGGACTGGGCAATTGGGATTAAGTGACTTGCCCAGGGTCCCACAGACAGGAAGTGTCTGAGGCCAGATTGGACCAACTATTCTTTCCAACTAGGTGCTCAGCGCTATAGTTTTGCACACTGTTGAGGGACTGCAAGCACTCTCAAGGCCTTGTGACTTCAGCATCCTGTGGCTTGGTCATCCTTGAGACCTGGTACTTCAGCCCTGAGAAGTAGAAAAAGCATTGGATGCAGTCAGGAGAGACCTGGCTTTGAACCCTGGCTGATGTGCTGGGTGGCCAAGCCATTCAGCTTTGGTGAGCCTCAGTTTCCTCATCTGTAACAAGGGGATTATACTTCGTTCTGGGAAAAGTACTCTTAAGTCTACCCACTGGAAGGAACCCGACATGTGTCTAGTTCTCTGAATGTGTAAGAGCAACCTGAAAGGCTCAGAGTTGTTCGTGGTCGCCAGACAAGCAAAGAGCTGGACTATAAGGGTCTACATGGATGTGGGCTCTGTATGATTGCAGGGATCAGGCCTGGCCCTAAAGCCTTTTGGGCAGAGGTGAAGGCCTGTGGGTAAGGGGTGCAGGGTTAATTCTGCTACTTTTCTCCTCTATGCTAGTACTTGTCAGAAGAGGGGGAGGGGGGGCTATATTCCTAATGAAGATGAGAGAAAACAAAATGGAGCACTGAGATTGTGGTGAAACAACAACCCTTCCCTTCTGTCTCAGAATCCATACTATGTATTGGTTTCAAGGCAGAAGAGCACTGAGGGCGTTAAGGTAATGGCAGGGAGTGACTTGCCCAGGGTCACCCAGCGATGGTGTGACTGAGGCAGATCTGCACCCAGGATCTCCTGTTATCAGGCCTGGGGCTCTGTCCACTGAGCTGTTTAGCTTCCCCCTCAATACAATTGTTTTAAAGAGATAAAAAAATGAGCTTCTCTTACTCCTTGTCCCTCCTCTGCCCCTTGCAATCCCTGCCATTCATCTCTCATCCAGTCAAAATCTGGTGAGCTCCTGTCTCCGGACCCTTGTTTGCCCCACTTCTCTCTAGCGAACACAGAGCTTGGTTCCCAGTCTGTGTCTGCACCCCGACTCCAGTCCCAACATGGGGAGATGTTGGCCCCTACAGGGACTCCCCAAAAGCCCTAACCATTGAGCTCCTCAGCCTAGACTCCTTCCACAAGTGATTTCTCCAACCCCCTCTTGGTTGCACAGAGCTGGTCTCGCCTTGAACCCTGCTGTCCCCCCAAAATGCACCGAGAACCCTTTTGTGACTCCTCCAACTACCTCTCCAGGGCCTTCCCTTATCTCATGCTTCTCACCTGCTGGCCAGACGCTCAGCTCCTTTCCCAGACCATCTCCCGGTGCTAACCACTCTGCTTTTGTGATCCTGGGGGATGCCAAGCTGGGGCCTGGGATCCCCCCCCAGTACCCTCCTACCCTGTGTTGTTGGGAGAAGGCAGAGGCCCACGCAGCCATTCTAGAGCCTCCTGGGCCCTCGCTGCTAGCTGGCAATTTCACTCTCTGCTCTTTTCATCCCTCCTCCAACCTCCTGCCCTGACCCTCTCAGCGGAGGACCTCGGGGGCCCGGGGGCTCCCTCCCCCCACCCTCTTCCTCTGAGGGCCTTCTGCCCCCCTCCCCCATCTCCCAGGCTTGGCCTGCTCAAGCAATCCCATGTCCTCCCATAGGGCACCCCTGTCTACCGATTCCTTCCCTGCCATCTACAAACATGTTGGGGATCCCCATCCTGGAAAACCCTCCTCGCATCCCGTCACGTCAGGGTTCAGCTATGGGAGAAGCACAAGTCTAACGACCCCCTCTCGGGGGCCAGGAGGGAGCTAAGAGATCGTTTCCCGGACGGTACAACTGATTCCTGAGCAGGAAGTGCTTTGCTCGGGGTCCAGAAGGGGATGTCCCGTGTGCCTGGAGGCCCTCATGGGCAGAGGAGAGCCTGGGGGGGAGGTTCTAGAAGCTGCGTGGGCACCCTTGGCATGGCAAGGCTAGACCTCGGGCTATCTGCAGGGCAAGACAGGAGACTGGGGGAAGGGAGAAGTCTGGGGGGCCTGGGCCTGGAGGTGGGAAGTCTGCCGTTGCCCAGCCCTTCCCGCTCTTGTGTGTTAGAGCTGAGGCTGCCGTGGAGGGGTCAGTCCTGTTCTGGGCCCAGAGGGAAGACGGGCACATGGGGAAAAGCCGTATAGCCACTGCCACGCAAAGGAAGACTTCTTGACAATGAATTCTACCCCAAAGTGCAACGGAAAGCTCCATGGGTAGTGAGCTCCCCGTCACCGGCGGTCTTCAAGCACAGACCGAGTGCCTGCTGTTCAGGAGGCAGGAGGGCCTTCTGGTTCAGATGGTGAGTCCCTCCCGTGCTGCGGGGCTCGAAGGCTGGCGCAGCGTAGGGAGTGCCCACGCACAGTCCGGCCTTGTTCCAGGGGCTCCTTCGCCCGTCTCTGCCCCACCCCAAGGGCCGCACGGACACACAGAGCCTGGGGAGGGCAGGTTAAAGTGCACTTTTATTTCCTAGTACAAAGGCTAAAAGATGCAAGTTTGTCTGATCGGTTTTAAGAAGAACGACCACAAAATTGTTATGAAAACGTCTACAATATTACTAGGCCTTATGAATATTGAATAGTAAAGTGTGGTATCGGAGCATTCGAATCCAGGCCACTGTACTACGTGGGTCCCCCCTCCTCCATTCACCTCAGGGGTTCCCACCCATCCACGCACAGGCCCACAAGCAGCCTGTCCTGGCTCTGCCTCCTCCTCCTCCTCCTCTTGGGCCTTCCTTCAAGGTCCTCCCCCACCCCAAGTGGGGGCCAGGGACGAGGGGGCTTATGAGCCACACCGCCAGGATTCGCACTCAAGACCCCAGCGTGGGCTGCCCGCTCCGGGTCCTGCTGCATCTCCCAGCTGAGGCCTTTGTCCTTCAGCCCCCTCCCAGCAGCCCCGGGGATACCACACACATATAGAATATTATAGAGTGATATAGTTACTACCTGTGTATATATGCATCACGGAACCCACATATATACACACAGACACGAGGCTGGTGACGAGGCGGGGCCAGCATGGGGCGATCCCGCTTTACCCAGCAGCCCCGGCTCGCCGGGGAGGGGCCCCCCCACCCCAGAATAGAGGTTGGGGGTCCTGGTGAGGGCTATGGGGAGTGGGGGGTTAAGCTGGGGCGTCAGACCAAAGAGGATGGAGAAAGGCCTCCCCCCATCCATCCATGCTGAACCCAAGCTATTTCAAATTAGGGGAGCAGACCCAGATTGGGGAACCCTGCTGGGCTGCTGCCCCTTGGCCAGAAGGATCATAGATTTAGAGCTGGAAGGGACTTGAAGGGCCATCGAGTCCCACCCCCTCCATTTTACAGATGAGGAGACCGAGGCCTCAAGCAGGGAAGGGACTGCAGATTATAGGATCATAGATTTAGAGCTGGGAGGGACCTCAGAGGCCATTGATTTCAACCCCCCATTTTAAAGATGAGGAGACTGAGGCCAAACAGGGGAAATCACTTAGGGCCATGGAATCATAGACTTAAAGCTGGAAGGGACCAGAGAAGCCATCAAGTGCCCCCCCTTCCCTGCCAGCCATTTTACATTTGAGGAAACTGAGGCCTCAAGGAGGAAAGTGACTTATTTAAGGTCACACAGCAAATTCCTTTTTTAGAGCCACCTCTATCCCTAGTCACCATCCTTAGGGGAGGGCCTGGGTGAGTTCTAGCTCTCATTTGCTAGCTGTGTGGTCAGTGGCCTCAGCTTCCCCGTCTGTAAAATGACCCTACTACCACCTCCTGGGGAGCACTGCAGAGATGGGGGCAGGAGTGGGGACCCCCAGCATGCCAGCCCCTGGTCAGTATCAGAGTTAAAGGTGAGCAGGACTTCCCGCTCGGCGGGCTGAGATCTCGGGCAAAGCTGGCTCTGGCTGGGGGCTCCGGGGAAGCCAGGGAAATCTGTCCTCGGGCAGCTCCCCATTTCCCTAAACCAGGTCTAGCAGATAATCGAGGGGTGCTGGTGGGCTGATGGGACCTGGAACAGGGAACCCCCGATTCCAACCGACGTTCCTGTCCCCGGGGCCCCCCAGTCCCCACCCCATTGGGCTGGAAGACCTGGACCTTTCCCAGCCGTGGGGCCCAGGCAGGGCTCAGAAGGGGCTGGAGGGCCAAAGGAGAGACCAAGCTGGCCTCCTCTGGCAGTTGGCCAGGAACAGGGAAGGGAACACTGAGCTCCACCGGCCTCCGAGCTAAACAGGGCGTCTGCGCTCTGAGATCACCCTCCCAGAGGATGCCCCTCAGACTCCGGGTTTTTGAAAACCAGACACAAAGCTTTGGGTCAGAGCCACTAGACAGAGTCCGTCTGCCCCGCTGCACCCTCTCTGAGAAGACGAGAGACCTCCCGAATAGCCCAGAATGGGTGATGAGCAGGGACGTGTCTAACTGATCTGGACAGAGAGCGTGTGCGCGCGTACGCGCTGTGTCTCCAAACACTGATCGGCTTGGGAACTGTGACTAAGCCGCTTTGCCCACTCTCAGAATCTCAACTTCCCCATCTGTGAAATGGGGATGATAATACTAGCGCTCTCTACCTCCCAGGGTCACTGGGAGCCAACACCAGACATGTGAGCTATTTTCTTCTCATTATGATGAGGCTGATTATGTGTGTGTGTGCAGGGGTACTCTTGCCCCACATAAGGAGGACCCCGAGGGGTGGGTGGGTGTGTGTACAGAGAAGCAGGGAGGGAGAAAGCCTGCCCAAGACTGACTCCCCAAGGCCTTCTCTGTCCCCTCTGCCTTCCTCGGCTTGGCTTTTCTGCCACTCATTTGAGAACGAGGAATAAGCCAAGAGTCACAGGGAGCCAAAGCGCTGAGGAGGTCCTGCCCTCTGGCCCCCCGGAGCAGGGATGGCTGACAAAAAGGGGGAACAAAGAGGCTGGCGGGCACAGAGGCCAGAAAAGCGGACCCTGGGAAGCAGGAGGCCACCCCCCCTCTGGTCCCCAGGGCCCTTAGACGCTGTCCTGCAAGAGGAAGTTGTATTTGCCAAAGTCATTGTCCTTCGGGCAGAGCAGCATGTCCTTACGGGCCTTGGCCAGCTTCTGTTTCAGCACCTCTCGACGGTCCAGCCATTCAGTCAACTCTTCCTGCCCATGGGCGCAGCGACACTTGTCCCCATCTGGGCAAGCCTTCTTTTTCTGGAACCTGCGTGGGTGCAAGCAGGGAGGATGAGAACTCCAGGGTCGACCCCCGCAGGGGCCCAAGGACTGCCCGGCCTCACCCTCTCACACAGGGTCAAGGAGCAAAGTTTCCCCGGCCTGGACCGGAAGGTCCCTCCGAGGCTGCTGGGCTCCCCTCCCCTCCGCGTTGTGGAGAAACTGGGCTTCCTGGCCCCTAAGACCTCCAACCGTGTGCAAGCAGGAGACTCTCCCCCAGGGATGGACGTGTCCCCAAGGAAAGCAATGCCAGCCCTGGCCGTCTGCCGGCCTGAGAGCTCTCCCCCAGCCCCCTTCTGGCTGCTTCTCCTGACAACAGACGTAGCTCGGCAGCCCAAGGACCAGTCTTGAAACATGAAGCCCAAGTTCGAGCACTTTAGGCCTCTGTAGGCTGGTTACAGGCTGGCCGCCTTGGGGAAAGGGAGAAGCTGGTGCCCTGCTCGAGATGACCAGCCCCGGCTGCTGGCTGCCTTCCTCGACTTCCTCCAAGACTACAGGTAATAGCTGTGACTCGTCTTTGGCCCAAAGGTGAGACGGGTACTTCCCCACTCCTTCCACTGCGTGGCATCTGCGGGATGCCTCCGAGAGCTGGAGGTGCCCGACAGGAGCAAAGCCTCCACCCCCAACCCACTGCAGGAGTCGTACCTCTCGCACAGGCGGAACTCGCCCATGGGGAAGCGGAAGGTCCAACAGGTGGAGTCGCTATCTGATGTGAAGACCTTCTCTTTGTGTTTCTCGGACTGAATGTGCTGCTGCCACTGCTTCTTGCTATTGCTGTTTTTGCCACAAAGCCAGCAGTGGAATCCCATCTGAGAAACAGGGAGGGGGGAGGGCACTCAGTGAGCTCCAAGGCCCTTCTCGGCTTCTCTCCTCCTCAGGCTGAGGCTCTGCTTTCCCCCTAGCCTTCTCCAAGCCAGTTCCTGAAAGGGCCCTGAGGCGGAGGTGAAGCACCACCCCTAAAGCACCCTGCTTTCACCTATTTCAGGCTCCCGGGACTCTCATCCAACTCCAGCTCCTATAGGCAGCCACTAACAGCATCTGTCCTCCTAGATCCAACCCGTACCGCCTACTAGAGAGTAACCTTGGTGGGAGGAGGCAGGTAATGAGGTGGAGGAGATGCAGGGGGAATGGATGCTTTCCAAATGCTCGTGATAATGAAAGATTGTGAAAAAGACTTCACAGCTCCAGCCAATGTAGTTCAACTGCTTGTTTCCAATGGGTTGGAGCCATTGACCATGTTTTACAGACTTATAACTCGGAAGAGTGTGACTTTGAATATGTAAGACCATTTCAAGGGATGAGCTATTTGCACTAATTGGGATCTAGCTGCAATTAATTGTGACTTTAGAGGACTGATGGGTACAGAACGAGTCCTATTTAGATATGGTCAACGTGCTGGTTTCTTTTGTTTCACTTTACTTGTTACTAGGAAGAGCTTTCATGTTGGGATGGGGAGAGCAATTATGTTTTTAAAAGTATTTGAAATGGAGCATTTTTTAAAGAGAGCAAGAAGTGGAACAGGGAGGCAAGTCACAGAGTTTAAGAGCTGGAAAGGGCTTTAGGGATCATCTAGCCCAAACCTAATACATTAAGCCCAAGGAGCTAACCCCGCCTCTGCTCAAATATGTCCGGTACCCGGGAGCTCATTACCTTAGGAGACAGCCCATTCCATTGTAGGGCCCTTGTGATGGTTAGGAAATCCTACTCTCAGAAAAGGCTCCCTGTAACTGTCCTCCATTAGCTCTGCCCCAAGAAGTAAAGAGAAACCCAACCCCAGATACTTGGAGAGAGAGATCACACCGTATTCTCCCGTCCTCAATCTGCTTGCCACTCAAACCGTAACTATGAGGGAAAACATCTCTCCATCCACCCATCCGCCAATCTACGCCCCCCCCCCCCCCTCTGTCTCTCTCTTTCTCTCTCAAAGGTTCCTCGTGGTTCTTCTCCGGATAGGTACAGTGTGTCAGTGTCTTTCTTGAGCTGACCTGACAGATGTGGCCTGCCTGGGTCAGAGGCCATCAGGACTAGCCCGCTGTGTGCTCTGGCCATTATACAGAGTTTGGGGGTGGGGCTACCACGTCATTGAGAATTTGGGTCTTTGTCTCGTCCAGTCCTCCCCATTCACTACTCATGCAGCTGAGTGTCTGCTGTGAACCCCAAGTCCAGAATTCTCTCTGTTCCCAGGATAGCTAACCTAGTTGGATTTGCCGTTGTGTTGGCCGACATGCTTACCATGATGTCTGCATAGTCTGTGGGCATCTGGATCTGCTTCTCTCCTTCCCGGGAGGTGACCTGAGTGCCCTCCCCAGCCTTCCCAGGGTTGTGTTTCTTTAGCCACATGTCATAGGTCTGCTGCATATCTAGGACTGGGCAGGGAGGGAGAGGCGAGTCACATCCATCCATCCATCCATCCATATCCGCCGTCCCATCCCAAAGCCCACTCTAGACACCTCCCTGCCCAGGCTCCCCCAGAGTGGACACAAGAAGGGACAATACAAGACCAGGGACACAGTGCCAGGGGCGGTGTTCCCGGCCATCAGTGCCCTCTTGCAAGACACCTTGACCCCAGACAAAGAGGGATCATCCCTCGGTATCTGCCTCGAGGCCAGTTTCAGCAACTAGCTTGGGGAGGACACGTCCAGTAGTCTTCTGGACTGTTGAGCTTAGAGCTGGCTAACCGGGGGAAGACTCTGGACCGGAGGCCTTCGGCCACCTAGCCTGGCCCAAACATCGCCATCACGAGCACTGCTCACAGGGCCAGGCCATCTAGCCTAACCCCTCCCTCGGCAAAGTGGCAGTCCAGCCTCTGCCTGAAGTCCTCCAATGATGGGGGGCTCAGAATCCTTCAGACTCTCTCGTTAGGTCATTTTTCCTGACTCTAAGCCAAAGTCCTCCCTGAGGGATCCTGGTTCTACCCTCTGGGGCCAAGCAGAACACGACGGACAGGCTGGCCTTCAAAGACTGTCCCCCAGGAGCCAGAGGGAAGGGAAAGGGGGTAACTCCCAATTCCTGAAGGAGAGAGAGAGATGGAGCCAGACGGCAGCCCAGGCTGGAGAATTCTGGGTGAAACCAGGGAGGGATGCCATCTGCTCCCTGCGGCCCAGACCCAGGAAACTGGAGGCCAAACAAGCCACTCAAATGTTTGTGAGAAACAATATCCTTTTGGGGGACGTGGAGTCTGCCTCAGAGGGACTCCTTTCCCTCCAGAGGGAGGCCTCCCACCCCCCACGGCACTGCCACGGACACCAGGACACACTCACTCTTATTCTCTTTCATGAAAGTCCACATGTCTCTCTCCTCTGGGCTGTGGGCGAAGGAACAGTTCCCCACGTACTGACATTTCCGGCCATTCTGGGCATGGATGCATAGCTGTGGCACGAGAGAAGGGCCCCTGAGTGACCTTCCGCTGATGGTGCTGTCTACATTGTCCCCCCGACAGGGGCCGAGGACTGGACCACAGGCACGCGACCCTCCCTTCTCCCTGGGGAAGTCGGGGCCCTTCCGGCTCTGCTGTGTCCCCCCCCCCCACCGCCCCCACAGCTTATTTCCCTGCATTCCCCTCATGTACTCCCTGTTCCCATCAAACCTGCCCACCCACTGTTCCCTGTACACAATATGCAAGTCCCACCCCTGTGCCTTTGCTTAAGCAGTCCCCCACCGCCGGAATGCCCTCTCTCCTCCCCTGGGTCCAGCTTTCTTCACAGTAGTGCTCGCCTGCAGCCTCTTACCCGAGGCCTTTCCCGATCCCCACTCTGGGGACTACTTTGCACGTTTCAGGCTGACTTCTCTGAGGACATCATTTGGATCTCCCCAGCAGGATGAAACTTGTTGGGGCTTCCACAGCAGAGGGTTTGCCATCCCCAACCTCCCCCCCACACCTGGCTCTGTGGTACAAGCTAGAACAGAGAACTCCCAGTGAGGAACTTCCCTTTCCCAACGTAGACCGGCAATGGCCCAGAGCCTTGGAGAGTTGCCCAGGGGCTGTCAGTAGCAGGACTTGAACTCGGATCCACCTGCCTCCCAAAGCAGCTCTCTATCTGCTAGGCCACCCAGCTCCCATGGGCTCTCTCCCTCCCCCCACACTCCTACTCACATCATACTGCTGAGGGAAGTTGCGGATCGATGGGAGTGGACGGACAGATACCCACTTCCTCTTGACTTTGGACATCACCAGCAGGACACGCCGCTCCTTGGTCCAGCTGAGGGCGGAGCAGAGAAGCCAAAGGTGAGGAGGGAGGAAATGGATGGGGCTACAGATTGGGAATGGGTCCAGGGATGGGAGCAGACACACAGCCCCAATGAGGGCTGCTCGTCCCTCTGGAAGATTCCCACTTCTGACCAGGAAGCTTTGCTCCCCTCACCCCCCATTCTCTGTCCAGGGCCTGACGCTCAAGCCTCAGTTTCCCCTCTATCAAATGAGGGGGTGAGCTTGGGAAAGAGTCTTGCACATCTTGGGTTCTGCCTCGCCAGCAACCTGAAGGCGAGCCTGGTTTCCCTCTCTGTGGCCTCCCTCCTCACCAGTGTCGGGCTTTTGCGCTGCAATATTTGAGGTCCTTGTCGGGCTCCACCACCTGTCCGTTCCTCCAGCACTGGCCACACACAAACTTCATCTGCAGGTCAAAGGCACTGGCCGGGGGCCCACGAGAACTGGCCTACCGTGGGACAAGAGGCACAGAATTCAGGCACGGGAGGGCACTCCAGAGTCAGAGAATGGGAAGACCCTGGGGTCATGGGAGACCTAGGTTCCAATCCTGCCTCTGACCCCAAGGGAAGGGACAGCCTCTCTGAGCCTTAGTTTGCCTCCCTATAAAAAGGAAAGCTTTCTAAAGAGGCAGGTTGGTAGGGGCAGTGGATTGAGTCAGGCCTAGAGACGGGAGGTCCTGGGTTCAAATCTGGCCTCAGACACTTCCCAGCTGTGTGACCCTGGGCAAGTCACTTGTCCCCCATGGCCCACCCTTATCACTCTTCCACCAAGGAGCCAATACAGAGAATTTAAGGGTTTTTAAAAAAATAAAAATAAAATAAAGAGGCAGGTTGGTACAGTGGATGGAAAACCCAGAGGCCTCAAGTTCGAGTCCTCTTTCAGATACCTCCTGGCTATGTGAGTGACTAGAGCCAAAGCACCGATGTCTGCTACCTGTGTTGACCTTGAAAAAGTCTCATCCTCCTGGCCTCAATTTCCCCCTTCTGTAAAAGGGGCCAACAGGTTAGGCTTGTGGCCTCTGAGATCCCTTTCTTCTTCAGAGCTGGGATCCCAGGAGTGGTGGGAATCTCTTCACCTCTCAGGCCCTCCCCCTGGGTGAGCAGGGGAAGCTGTGGAGGGAGTTTCCACACTAGGACCTCTCTATGCTGATGAAATCACATCCATTCTCTCACAACGACCCTGTGAGGCAAGGGCTGTGGGCACTGGCATCTCCTGCAGGCTTAAAGTGCTACACACATCAGTTGTTATTAGTAGTAGTATGGAGCACTGTAAGACCCGGGTTCAAATCCTACCTGGCACTAGCTGTGTGACTGAGTTGGAATCTTAGCCCTGCCACTTCTACTCCTTCCCCTCCTGTAAAACGAGGGGATTCCACTTTCACGGCCCCTCAGAGCCTCAGTCTCCCCGTCTGTAAAAGGAAGGGAGGCCCCCTCTGGTTTTAAATGCAAGATCCAGTTCTTCCCATTGTCTCAGGAGAGCCTTCTCCACAGCCAGGGGTCGAGGGGAGCGGAGCCAGGGCAGGGCCTCCATTCAAGAAAAGGGGGGACGACTGGACAGCCTCCAAGAGCCCTTCTTGGTCGCATGACTCTCCCTCCCCCTCCAGCCGCTGCTGCCAGCCTGAACATTCTGTCCTAGAAGGAGGAAACGGCTCCCCCTCCCCCATTCCTGCCTGTTCCAGGGACGCTCTGGCGGGGCATGGGGGGGCCTCCTAAGGGGGAGGCACCTGGGACTCTCTCGGGGACCCCCCGGGCCGGGCCTCCCCGCCTCCAGGCCCCCGCTGGCGCGCCCCCTTGGGGCCTGGCCTCCACCTTGTCCTCAGGTGACCCGAGTGCCTGTGGGAAGGCATGGAAGGGAGGGCCGGGAACAGGCGAGGCGGGAAGAACGCGATGTTCTCGCAGAAAAGCAGCTTTAGATTACAGCGGGGAGGGCTGGGCCCTCCTTACTCCCGCCTGGGCTCCCCGCCAGGAACCAAAATAAACAGCATACCAGGGTGGGGGAGGGAGGGGGACTGAGCGGGGGAGGCAGCTCCGACAGGACAGCCGGGGGAGACCCCAGCCCCCCCACTAGGCCACGTGATCCCGGG
>NC_058134.1:309793036-309821268 GCF_016433145.1 Gracilinanus agilis
CAGGTGACCCGAGTGCCTGTGGGAAGGCATGGAAGGGAGGGCCGGGAACAGGCGAGGCGGGAAGAACGCGATGTTCTCGCAGAAAAGCAGCTTTAGATTACAGCGGGGAGGGCTGGGCCCTCCTTACTCCCGCCTGGGCTCCCCGCCAGGAACCAAAATAAACAGCATACCAGGGTGGGGGAGGGAGGGGGACTGAGCGGGGGAGGCAGCTCCGACAGGACAGCCGGGGGAGACCCCAGCCCCCCCACTAGGCCACGTGATCCCGGGAGGGGAGGGCGAGGGGGGCCAGGCTCGCGGGCACGGAGGATGGGGTTTGCCCGGGTGGAGATGCCCCGCGTGGGAGAGGGTGTCCCTGGGGAAACTGAGGCTTGGGGGAGCCTGCCGCGGCGCCCTGGGCCCAGGAGAGCCCGGGTGGCCCGAGCTCTGGACTGGGCGGCTTCTTCGGTGCCCGGCACAGCCCGGGGCCTCCCGAGGGGCATTTAATGGCTGGCATGAAGGAGCCGACGAGCCTCAGTCTCTCTGCTTGAACCACGGCCCCGCCGACCGCGACGTCGCGGGCCCTTCTTGCTGCCGTACATGGGCATCGCAGCTCCACTGCCGGAGCGGGAAACGGAGGCGAATGGGGTGAAGTGACTTGCCCAGGGTCACCCGGCCAGAAGTGTCTGAGCTGAAGGGAACCTCTAAGGCGCCTCTCTGGGCCGTCCGGTAACGGCCGTTTCCCAAATGGAGTCGGAGGCTCGGAGGAGAATCGGCCTGCCTTGGCTCGGAGGGCAGCACCCACTCGGGGCCAGGCCTGCCGGAGCTCGGCCGGGCACAGACTGACCATCGCAAGGAAAAGGAGAGGTGGGAGAGGGCCCAGCCCGGCCGCGTCGCATCCGTGCCCTCAAGCAGTAGATCTGTGCCTCTAAAAGGGGCCCCGACACTCCTGCCTGGGCGCCCCAGAATCATCCGGGGCTCCCCTCGGCACCTCGGACAGGGGCTGGGCTCGGCGTGGCTGGCTGCAAGGAGGCAGTGTGGGCCTGGGGTAGCGGAGAGCCGCTTCCCTGCTGGTGCCTCAGTTTCCCCACCTGTAAAATGAGGGATCTAGGGACCTAGGACCCCCCCACTCTCTGAGGTGGTCCAGATTCACGCAGATACGCACACAAGCCCAAGCCAAGGCGGCCACGCGAGGACCACAGGCTGCGGGAGGAGAGTCTCCCACGGCTGAGGCCGGGCAGGCCCCCTCCCTGGCCTGTTCCCACTGCCCTCCCCAGGCCTCCCCCGGCTCCTCACCAAGCTGTTGGCAGCTTTGCTCGCGTGGGCCTCCATCTGCTGCCAGCACTTCTTGGACTCCTGTACGATGTCCTCGTGGGTCATCCCTGCGGAGGTGGAGGGAGCCCCTGAGCCCGAGGGGGTCCAGGCTGCCCCCAGCAGCCCCCGTCCAACGAGGGGCTTGCAGGGACGAGCACGCCCGTCATTAGAGTACTGGCAGCTTTGCCTCTCCCCGGGTGCGGGGCGCCGAGGCAGGAGAGCGCCAAGGGCTGGGCAACAGGGTTAAAGGACTTGCCCCGGCCCGAGTCACAGGCCAGGAAGTGTCCGAGGCCACATCTGAACTCGGGAACTGCCACGTCCAGGCCCGGCGCTCTCCCCACTGCGCCCCCTCACTGGCCCTCCCCCAGCTCTGGGGAGATACAGGCACCCAGGGGTGTAATCCCTCTTTGTCCGCTGACTGAGGCCTGTTTTTAGAAGCCAGACTTGGGCACTAATTAACTGCCGAAGAGGAGCCTCCCTGGCTGGACCTCAGTTTGCTTGTCCTTAAGAGGACAGGATCAGACGAGAGGACGACTCTTGATGCATTCTGCCCACATTAATTAGGCTCCTGCTGTTTGCCCACCGGCGCCTGCCCTCTTGGGGCTTCCATGCTGGGACAACGGCTCACCATATCCTCCCAAGGGCGCTGGGAGGGGGCACAACAAGTGGGGGCCTCCAGGGCAAATGGCTTGGCCTCAGCCTCAGTTTCTTGATCTGTCAAATGGGAATCCCTGTTCAGATGCCCCAGGCTCCTCAGGGCAATTGTGGGAAAAGCCACCACGACGAGGGGCTCAGAGTTCGCCTTGGACCCAGAAGGCCCCTGGTTAAGGGCAGGGCAAGAAGGGGGCCAGCCGGGGTCTCACCTGAGTATTGCTGCAGCAGCCAGACCTTGAGCTCGATGAAACTGTGGGCAAAGTGGCAACTGTCCTCCCGAAGACAGCCATAGCGCACCTCGTGGCGGCACACGTCAAACTGGAAGTGCTCTTGGAACTGGCGGATCTTGGAGTACTTCAGGGCTGTGGAGCGGACGATGTGGACCAGACACCTGGCAGGGGAGGTGGGGAGTGAGCCCTCGGCCTCTGGTCCGGCACCTGTCCGATGGCACGTGTCCCCCTCCTCTCTGCCAAGGCAGGGGCTCAGCATTCGCTACTGAGTTTAGCCGCCGGGGAGTGCCGTTTCCATTCCTGACACTAGTCAGTGTGCCCGGCTTGCCAGGGTTCTGTAGCAGCTCACACAAGGCTTAGGGTCACAAGTTTGGAGATGGCAGGGAACCTACGGGTCACCTCTCAGTGGACAGAGTGCCAGGCCCAGAGATAGGAGATTCTGGCTTCAGATCTAGCCTCAGACCCTTCCTAGCTGAGTGACCCTGGGCAAGTCACGTGCCTAGCCCTTACAGCTCTTCTGCGAGTCTAAGATGGAAGGTCAGAGTTTAAAATAAAAAGCTCCCATTGAAGCAGGCCCCAGCTGCTCCGTAGTGACCCAGAAAGCCACCAAATCACATTATCTGTGTTTATTGTGTTTTATCTATTTTGTTAAACATTTCCCAATTACATTTCTACAAAAACCTTCTAAGACAGAAGAGTGGTCAGGGGGTTAGAGAGTTGGGGTTAAGTGACTTGCCCAGGGTCACACAGAGAGGTGTCTGAGCCCCCTATTTGCCCCTCTTAATTATGTTTTTCCAATTACATTCTCTCTTTTTTTTTTTTCAATCACAGAGAGAAACCATTTTTGACCATTGTTTTTCTGCCCTTTTGCTATTCAGACTCTTCAGGCAGCAAACAGACAAGACTGACCCGGTTCTACCAGCGTTCCGTGCAACACGTATTTTTATGTTCCCCACTTTAATTACATTTCTATCTGGCTGGATGTGCCCATGGGCACCGCCTCGAATCTAGCCCAATGCCCCACTTCACAGGCTTTTCCTCTGTGGGTCTCAACTTATCATCTCTAAATACGCCGCGGGGCTGTTTTGGGGAGAGCACTTAAACGCGCGTGATCACCCACGTCAGGGTGGAGATCGGGGTTCTAATCCCAACCCTTGGTGCCCTGTGGGGCCCTGGCCCAGCTACTGAACGTCTCTCGGGCTCCTTTTCCCATGCCATCCAAGGTGAGCTAGCCAAGAATTTGAGCGGCCTCCTTTGCTCCAAGGAGATCTTTGGAAATCTCCAGGAAAGGGGATGCTCTGAATTGAGAAGGGGCCATGGAAAACCGGGAAGAAATCTTGGGTCTGCCTTATTCCTGGGACCAGAGCACCCTATCCAACCCCCTCCATAGACAGGGAAACTAAGGCTCAGAAGGGCCAGGTGACCTGTGGAAGTGTGAGAGACGAGTCTCCCTCCCACTCCTATCACTGACTGTCCAAGGACTAATTCTCCGCACCAGCGGGGGGGGGGGGGGGGGGCACGGGGGATCCAAAAAGGCAGATGGCTCGACGAATGGGAGGAGGAAGGCACCCACGGGCAACGTCCCAGGATCTCCTTGCCTGCTGGTTTCCTCCAAGGAAAGCTTCTGGAAGCCATAGCTGGTATTAGCGAACCCTCTGGTTCCCAACCATTTTGGTCTCAGGACTCTTAACAATCACTGAGACGGGGACAGAGTCAGGCCCAGAGCCAGGCAGGAGGTCCTGGGTTCCAATCTGGCTTCGGACACTTCAAGTTGGGCGTCCCTGTATGTCTACAGGATGGATTCCAAGATGGAATGGGTTAGAAGTTTCTGGAGGAGCCCCTCCCCAAAGAGCTTCGTTTATGTGGCCTAGAGGTGAAGCTATTCGCCGTACGTACAAGAAAGTGACACCCAGTCAGTACTTAGGAAAAGGACCTCGTGGTCCCCCTGCCAGGGTCGCAGGGACTCCCCGGGGCTTCCCAGACCACTCTGAGAAGCTGCCCCAGACAACTGAGTAACAGGGAGCCAAGAAAGGCCTCCTGCCTGGGGGAAGACGGCAAGGAGCCGGATAAATTCTGCCCCCCGCCCAGCTTCCATGTCCTCCTGAGAGACAGAAGGACGGCAGTGGCACAGCCACCTTCCCTGGGGGCACGGGGAGACCCCGGCATGTCGGGCAGGAAAGGGAGGTCAGAGCACCGTCTCAGACCACGCTGCCTCCTACAGGAGAAAGCTGGGCTCCCACTGCACTCCTGACGCCGGCTGGGCAGCTGGAAGCTGTTAAAGCTCACGCATGGAGAAATCAAGGGGACTTGTCCAAAGTAACGCGTGAGGGCCTTCCAGCGCTCCATTGGCAGCCACGGCGCCGCTGTCACGAGGTCCTCCTCCTCGACGGGCTTCTGAGACAAACAGTCCTGGTGGGCAGCCTCAGTGGACGGGCAATCCAGCTTCAAACAAGGGGGGGACCCTGGGGAAGTCACTTTGCCCCCTTTGCCTGTTTCCTCGTATGTCAAATGAGCTGGAGAAGGTGATGTCCAAGAGCTCTGCTATCTCTGCCCAGAGAAGCCCAATGGGGCCGCAGAGTCAGCCACCACCAAAACGACACGCAGGACCCGGGGACAGCACCAGGGCAGATGAGAAGAGGGAGGGGACGGGATCATGAGCGGCACTGAAAATGTTTTGGGCATTTGGTGAAACCCACAGTTCCTGTCTCTGAGGCCAGATCAGAACCCAGGCCCTGCCCCCTCTGGACCCGGTTCTTGCTAAAGGGTTTTCTGAGGCACCCGTGAGGCGGAGGGGTGTGGGGACGGGGCTGCTTCCAGGCCAGGGCTTCACGGAGGCCTCGTCCTCCTTCCCACTATCACTGTCGTTATTATTAAACGAGAATCGGAGTTCAATCTGGTCCTGGACATCTACTCCCTGTGCGACCCTGAGCACCTGCCTCAGTTTCCTCATCTGTGAAATGACCCAGAGAAGAAAACGGCCAACCACTGCAAACGGGGGCACCAAGACTTGGATGTGACCGAAACAACCGAATGGCCGGCAAGTAACCACCTCTGCCTCAGTTTCCTCATCTGGAAAATGACAACAGCATCCACTTTACAGAGAGCGTGAGGCTCCAATGAGACAATCAGCCTTAAAGCGCTAGAACAATGCCAGCTTGCAGAGGGAGGACGCAGGTCTGACAGTCAGCCATGGGGCTGAAGGCTTCATTCCAGCTCTCCATCCCTTGGTGACCTTGGAAAACAGGGAGCCTCAGTTTCCTCACCTGTGAAATGGCTGGCATGACCTCCGAGTGAAGAGCTTATCCTAGCACGATTATGCCTATTCTCTAGACGACCTCTGAGGTGCTGTCCAGCGTCAGGCCAATTCTCTGGCCCGAGCCCAGAGCCCCCCGCGAGGGAGGTGGGCACTCTGAGGCGCTTCCCCATCCTGCAGTACTCACCGAAGGCTCCTCCTCCCCGCACTGAGTCAGGACTCCTGACGGTAGTCTAGGGTTTCGGGAGGATGGGTGGATGCCATCGTTCTCCCCATTTACAGATGAGGATACCAGAGGCCCGAGGGCCCACGAGCCAGGATCAGACCCAAGAGCTGGGGTTCCCCGAGGCGAGGGCACCCCGGGCCACTCACTTGTTGTCGTGGAAGCTGTGCTTGGCAGCCAGGTTGGAGCAGACGGCTGGAGAGTCCTTGGTCCCCTTGCTAATGATCCGGGGTTTGCTGTCGAAACAAATCTGTTCAAAAAGGAGCAAGAAAGCAGCCAGGTAAAAAGCCAGGAGGGGCCGAGGTCTCCTGGGCCCTTGGTTTCTCCCAGAGTCCCAGAAGTCCCCCAGGAGAGCCTCTAACTGAACAGGAAGGCCCTTGCTGGCTCCCTGAGGAGGGCCGGCTCTGGGTTCAGGGGCTTGCCGGTCTCTTGGGGAGACTTTCTCCTGACCAGTCTATCCCCAGAACACCATCTTGTGGGCCAAGTGGAACAAGCTGGGTACCTGCCACAGGCTTCCTCCTCCTCCTCCCTCAGGCTGACGGCCAGGGGTTCTTTCAACTGTGTGCTATGTTTAGGGGCCTGAGGGGCCGCCCCAGCATTTAATGGCCAGATCCAGCTGGGATCAGAGCAGGGCAGGGGCCGCTGGGACCCTGGGCAAGGCTCCTAACCACTTCACTACAAAACGAGGCCAATTGCAACCCCTCATCAGGCTGCTGGAAGATCAATAAGCCAGGCTGTTCCTCTCATTCATCTTCCAAGGACTCAGTTTCCCCAGCTGTAAAATAAGGAGGCTGAATGCCAGGGCCTTTAAGGCGCCATCTGGCTCTCGGTGTGTCCCCTCAAACGTCGTCCTTGGATGATGTTAACTGTCTTCCTCTCTCCCATTATTCACACCCCCTAAGGGCTTCCCAGTCTCAGACTGCTGACCCACAGCTGCCATTTCCCCCCACACCAGGGTCTCGGCCTTCTCTGCCCATAACTGGGCAGCTCTTTGCTTCCCCTACCGGGAGCCCAGGAAGCCCGGAATGGCCACCTCTGTGACCTCCCCGTGGGGTTGGTTCTCAGCCTTGGGGCAGAGACGCCATGTCTGAGCCGCCGCCTCCATTTCGTCCCTCCTCCCCTGTTCTGCAGAGAGCAACGAGCTAGTCAGAGTTCCCTCGCATGTGCTCCTCTGGGCCACAAGGTTCCTGCTTCCTAAGGACAATGGGGGCCGGAGCAGAGAATCCCTCTGAGCTTTGTGTAAATGGAATTAGCTCACCCCCATTCCTAGTTAGAACTCCAGCCACCAGAGAGAATGTCATCCCCACGTCCCTGAGGGGGGAGGGGAGACGAGTGACCCACACGTGACAATAAGCAACAAATCAAGAACAAGGGACGGCCCTTTGGCCAGTCCAAAGCAGTGTAGAGGCTGCCATTGGTCCACTTGAAGGAAAGGTGGACCCCCAGGAAGTGACGAAAGCTGCTGTCCTTCAAATATGATGGTAACTTCCTGTCCCGCTTTGAACTTGGTGCTGAAGGATCTCGGCTGAGACCTCAGGCTGCTTCCCCTCTGAATGGTCACGTGGGCAGGTTAGGCTGACTTCCTGGGCCTACCTTGGCGTTTCCAGACTCTCTACCTCAAGGAGGCTTCTTTGCCCCTCTAATTGCTAAGGCCTTGTGGCTAGTAGCCTTGTTTAATTAGCCTTTTATCCCTCTCTCGGTCTGGACCTCTGCCAGACCGGGCCAGCCTCTCCCTCTCTCTATTTCCCCACCTTCTACCTTCCCAAATTGTAAATAAACTACCTTAAAACCCATCCTGACTTGGGTCTGTTTTAATTACGGAATCAATCTAGATCTGATTGATTCCTGGCAGCCACACCTTAAATATATATCTATATAATATCTAATTTTTCCTTATTACAGCTTTCACACTCCAGCCTGAGGGGACACTCACTTTGGCCCTCTGGGTCCGAGGGTTCTAGACTCTGGGGCTATCCACTTTGGAGCTCAACTGCTCTCAGTGCCTTGCAGGGCCGGCTCCCGGTCTGAGGCCCTGCCCACTGTCCACTGCCCACTGCCCACTGCCCAGCCCTACCTCACACAGGAAGGTGAAGATGCCCTGGTGCTCCTTGAGAAGCTTGGCAATGGTGAGGCTGCCCCGCCGGATGCCCCCAAGGGGGTCGAAGAGGAGGTCTCGGTTGAGGGTCCCCTTCCTCTCCTCGGTCCACACGTCGATCTCCTCCTGATGGTAGGCGAAGGTGCAGTTATCCCCGTACTTACAGTCCTGCTTGTTAAGCATGTCTGCGGAGAGGCAACACACACGTTCTGCCACAGGAGGCCATGGCCCGGTCCCCTAAGGGCCCTGGGTGCTGTGATAATTAGATTAAATCTATACTGCCCATCTTTAGATTTAATCACCAAAGGTGAAAGCATCTCCAATTTTGGGAAGTCCGTAACCCATGTGTGTTAGAGTGGGTGAAGAATCAGAATCCACTGACTGCCTCCTGGGCAGTCCTAAGAGAAGCGTCTGTTGTGATTGGACATGTAAACTAGGAGGAAGGCACAGGAAGTGACACATAAGTGACCCCTATAAAAAGAGAGAGTTGAGTGAGTCAGGGGGTCTTCTGGTGAAGGAGCTCTTCTGGTTCGTGGAGAAGTGCTGGCTGAGACCCCAAGACCTTGGTGAGACAGCTCTTAAAATCTTCCTTTGGAATTCCACGTGGTGAGTTTAAAGACTGAATCTTCCTGAATTTCTCTTAAGGAAATTCCCTTTAATAGAGAGTCTGTGACTGAAGCTTTTGCTTCATTTGCCACCACCCCACCCCACCCCCTGACTCTCAGCTTAGGTTAATTAGATCTACCTGGATTAAACAGGGGATCTTAGTAATTTACCTACTGTGTTAGATTCTTATTTCCTTATTTCTTCTTCCTCTTCTCAATTGTAAATAAATTTACATAAAAGTCAATTTTGACTTGAGGTTATTCATTAATTGGGGATTTTTTTCCCCTGGTGACCAATCTTTAATATATTTAACCAAAGCCCCCTTTCCCCCTATACAGTGCCAGAGCCTGCCCGCCCGTCTGTCCCCCACTGCTCCCAAAGCCTGAAGCCTCTGCTAGTAGGGAGGGGGCCAGACAGAAGGAAGACCTCGGAAGGCACTGCTAGCCCCTGACTTATCACCCTTTATGGCATTTCAGTATCTCGGAGATTTTCTTGGCAAAGTGACTGGCATGGTTGGCCATTTCCTTCCCCGGCTCATTTGACAGATGGGGAAATGGAGGCCCACCGGGTAAAGTGACTTGCCCAGGGTCACACAGCTGGTAAGTATCTGAGGCCAGATTTGAGCTAGGGAAGAGGAGCTTCCTGATGCTAGCACGCCATCAGTCCTCTGCACCACCTTGTTGCCCACTGTCCTACCCAAGTCAAGATTTCTTGTACTCTAGGTGCTCAGCATGGATCTGGTCCACGCCAGACAGAAGAGACTCTCCATTGAGACAGCATATGGTCCTTAACCTTATACAATGAGGGGAGCGGCCCCTCGGGCCTCAGTTTCCTCATTTGTAAGATGAGCCATTCCCATCGGATGACCCGAGGTCCCTTCTAGCCCGTTAGATGGACGAAGGGGACAGTCACCCTTGTGCCACCCATCTCTGAGGGACTCAGGGAGGGAAGCGCTCCACCAAACCTCAAACCCAACACACAGAAAAGTCAAATTCATGGGGGCAACTGGGTGGTTCAGTGGATTGGGAACCAGACCTAGAGATGGGAGGTCCTGGGTTAAAATCTGGTCTCAGACTTCCTAGCTGTGTGACCCTGGGCAAGTCACTTGACCCCCATTGCCTAGCCTTTACCACTCTTGTGCCTTGGAATCAGTACAGAGTATGGATTCCAAGAGGGAAGGTGAGGGTTTAAAAAAAAAAAAAAAAGTTGCATTCAGGATGGTCCATTATGAGGGGGAGGAGGAAGTCAATGGACCTGGGGACTGGCTGTGTGAGGGTAGGGTAAGAATTCCCATGATTCCAGATGCTCCCTCTGCTAAAATCCCCTGATGCTGTTGAAGGGACCTCACAGGCCATCCAGGTGGGATCACCCACTTTAAAGATGAGGAAACTGAGGCCCAAGTCAAAGGAGATACCAGAAGCCACCTAATCCGACCCTGTCCTTTCCCAGAAGAGACCCAAGCAGGGCCATGTGGCTCACAACAAACAGGCAGGACCCAAACACAGGGCCTCTAACCCCAAACTCAGTATTCTCTGCCCTAGACTGAATACCAGAAGTTGCTTCAGAGATCAACCTTTTCACCTTACAGATGAAGAAACTGAGGCAGAGAGAGGAAGTGATGGGATCACATCTCCTAAAAGCTGGAAGAAACCCCAGAGCCCATTGCACAGGTGAGGGCACTAAGGCCCAGAGAAGAGAGGTGACTCGCCAAAGTCTCCCAGACAGAGCAGCAGGGCCCAGCCTCTAGTCGGACCTGAGGAGACCTCTGGGGCCAGAGGCAGGGAACTAAGCAGCAGAGACGGAGCTCCATGGCCCAGCCAGGCAAGCTGGTGACAGACCCTCCTCATCCTTGCCAGGGTTTCCGGGGACCTGCTGGTGAGCAGATTGGCCTCTGGGACTCGCCTCCCCCCAACTCATTCCTAGACCCTCTATTTCCTCTCCTGAAAAAACAAGGGTGAGCCCTAGGCCCGGGATCCCTACCTATGGCCAGGCTTCCCAGAGAAGTCAACCTGCTCTCTGCATTCAGGGCAAGCCATTTGTCTCACATGGACGTGCAAACTCATAAACGATTAACAATCTGAGGGCGGCCAGGCGGCTCAGGGGGCGGGAGGTTCTGGCCTCCAATCTGGCCCAGGACACTGTAGGACCCTGGACAAGTCACTAACCCTGGGGCCTAGTCCTCGGCACTCTTCTGCCTTGGAACGACATCTGGCACAAGCACCGGTTCCGAGACAGAAGAGAAGCTTCTAAAAGGAACTTGTGATGACGCAGAAAAGCTCCCGAGTATCCTCCTCCTCCTCAAACAGCCTTCCGTCCTTCCAACCCAGGCTGTATGGCTGCCTGTGGGCGCTGCTCACGGGTCTCCCCTCTGTGCCACGGCCTCCAGGGGCCCCTGGAGCCCCTCTCCCTCACAAATGATGCTGCACCCCCACTGACTGCCCCCCAGAATGGGGCATGGCTTGGAACGTGCGCCCACCTCCTCTCTTTCCAGGGAGGCCTTTCCTGACCCCCCAGCATTGGGCATCACAGCCCCTCCACTGGGAAGTCTGTATCCCAACATTCCTGGAGGTTCTGGGTTCAAATGTTCTCTAAATGGATGGCCACCCTCCCCAGCTCACCTTTGCACAGATAGTAGGAGCCTACGAAGCTGGTCTTGGTGGGCCGCGGCCGGATCCGCTTCCAGGTCTTGTCCTCCGAGTTTCGGATCCTCCCCAGCAGGATGTCCCGTTTACACTTGTGCTCGAGGTCCTCCCGGTATGTGTAGTCGCCGGCCTTGGGGCCTGTGGGGAATGCAAAGAGGGAGGGAGGCGTCTGGGCATGTGTGAGGAGGACCTGCTACAGAGGCAGGGAAGGCAAACAGAACCTTTGCGGGCTCGGGGTCTGCTTCTTGTCTAGACTCAAATGGCTATGGAGATTCTCCTCTTCCATGAGGTCCTCTCAGATTGCCTTCTTTGCTGACACCCCATAGGGAATGGGTCTGAATTCCACTTGATTCAATGTGTTGGGCTTGGGGGCAGGACAGACAAAAGGTGGCCCAGACAGATTTCAAAGAACAAAGTGGGGGTGGGGGTGGGGGGGAGAAAGGACAGTGAGAGCCATAAGACAAAGGCCCCGAGGCAGTGGAAGAGGGAGAGTCAAAGCAAGCTTCCTGGAAGAAGTGACTCCTGAGCTCTGGAAGGCAGTGAGAGGTGGCCAGGGTACTCTGGCCCATCCCAGGAGGTTGGGGCAGAGGGTGGGATGGAGTAGGAGTCAAGTCAGGAGTTTGGCCCAAGGACGAATGGCTGAGGCAGGATTGGAACCGTATATGCTCTTCCTAAGGAGTTGGGAAGTCTGCTTTGCGGGGATGACCTGAGCACAGAGTGAAATGAAGGACAATCTGGATGCCTGCTGATTTTCCGGTGGGGTCGTTGGTGCTTTTTGGGAATTTTTAGTTGTGTCTGACTCTTGAGGTTTTCTTGGTAAAAATACTGGCATATTTCCATCTCTGGCTCATTTTACAGATGAGGAAACTGAGGCCAACAGGGTGAAGTGATTTGGACTTAAGTCCAGAGTCACACAGCTAGGAAGTGCCTGAGGCCAGATTTGAACTCCAGAAGATGAGGTTTCTGGCTCCAAGGCTGGCTCTCTCTCACTGCACCCCCTAGTGGTCCTTCCCAAGATGCAAGAGCCTACCTTGGACTGGCAAGCAGATGTTCTCCGGCTTCGTTCGTGGGGACAAGCTAGAAATAGCCCAGAAATATTCCTAGGGGTTATGAAGCCGTAAGCAAGAACCAGAATACTGAAAGCAGGAGCATCTCTGCTGACAAGTGAAGGTCAGGCCTTGGGAAGGATACGCATTGATAATAGGCTCTTGGCCAGGATGGAGGATACCTGAGACAGACTGGTAAAAACCCGAGTTCAAATGAGGAGGGAAATAACAAATTGGAAAAAAACCTTTTAGCAACTTTCTCTGATAAAGGCCTCATTTCCCAGATGCCAAAGAAACAGATTCACATTTATCAGAAGAGCCATTCCCCAAAAAGCTGCAAAGAGGTGGTTTTTGAAGGAAGGAATCCGACCAACCCATCACCTCATAAAAATGCCAAAGCTGCAAATACCTGGGGAAAGGAACAGAAGAATTCTGGGATCCCACCTCCCTGCCGTCAGACTGGCCAAGGTGACCGAAAACAGAGGGGCTGTGGGAAAATGGGCCCCTTAATTCCATGCTGCCACACTGCAAAGTGTTCGGACCTGTCCCCCAAACCACAAAACTCTGACCTAGTGACACTACTGGTAGGCCAAAACCCCAAGATCAAAGCCAGAAGAAGAGCCCCCAGAAGTACAAACCATTGGCAGCAGCTCTTCTACTACAGTAAATGAGAAACTAAGGGGATGCCTGTCCATCTGGGAATGGCCAAACAAGCCATGGTATATGGATGTGATAGAATCCTATTGTACTATTAGAAATGATTGGGGGGGAGGGAAGGGGGCAGCAGCTGGGTGGCTCAGTGGATGGAGAGCCAGGCCCAGAGACAGGAGGTCCTGGGTTCAAATCTGGCCTCAGACATTTTCCTAGCTATGTGACCCTGGGCAAGTCACTTGACCCCCATTGCCCACCCTTACCACTCTTCTGCCTTGGAACAATACATAGTACTAATTCTAAGATGGAAGGTAAGGGTTAGAAAAAGAAAAGAAAAGAAATGATAGAGGGATTGGCCAGGTTGGTGGTTCAGTGGGTAGACACCTGAGCTTAGAGATGGGAGATAAGTTCAAATCTGGCCTCAGACACTTAAGAGATGTGAGATCTTGGCCAAATCACTTAACCTCTATTGTCTCAGTTTCCTCAAGTATAAAATGGGTATAATAATAGCAACTACCTACCTACCGGGGTTGTGTACATCAAATGAGGTCATATTTGTAGAGTGCCCTGCACAACATTTGGCACATGGCAGGTGATATATGAACAACTATTTTACATTTTTCAATGTGAACTTGTCCTAAGGGGCGGCTCATGCTCAATAGGGCAAATGGCCAATCTTTCTTTGATTGACAGAAGGCTCAGCACTCAGTGGTCAGCCATAGGGCACCGAGGTCACGTATGTGTTCTTTCCTCATTCCCCTCTAGCCAGGCCACTCCTTCTGGGGAGCTTCCTTGGCAGCCCCCAACCACAACAGGTACTACCCAGTCTCTCCGGGGCACCTGTCCAAACTTCAGTAGCATATGCTAAGCAAGGCCTTCCTGCTGCCAGGAGGTTTGACCCTCATTGCCTAGTCCTCCATCTTCTGGTCCCTACCTCCTCCTACATCTGGGTGACCAGCAGCGGGAGGCAGCTGAGGCTGTCTAAGAAGGAATGAGATCCAGGCCCCTCCTTTCCCCAGCCTGGGCCTCCAACAACTTGAACTAAAGCGGCTGGGCTCACAGAAGAGCCTCTTAATAAATCCTTCTAGAGATTTCTAGAGATGGGAACACAGGGGGAGGCAAGTTCCAGCTCAAAAGAATGAAGAGGGAGGGCGCTGTCTGGCAATGGGCAAGTGGCCTCTCAGGAAGCAGTTAATTCTGTCCCTGGAAGCAAAGTCACCCAGGCCCCAGGAGGGGCACTGAACTAGCCCACCTCTAATCTCTGCCATTTCGGACATGAAGTTCAGATTCTAAGAGGCGATGATCCCAAGATTCTCGGCTTCTGAGCTGGTCTCTCCAAGACTCTAGGTCGATGGCTATGAAATGTTTGCGATTCTCTGAGCCTGTGGTCCTAAAGGCTGATGATGTCTGGGATTCCAAGAGTCCATGATTTCTCAAAACCTCAGATTCTCTGCCAGCAGGGTGGCAGGAGGGAGGGGAGAGGGTATTACGTTACCTGTTTTAGGATAGCAGAGGTGGCAGGCCTGTTTGAAGAGGTGGGTGGAAGCCAGGGGGTTCTTGACGAGGAGGGTGGTATTGGGCATGACAGGCTCTTGCTGAGGCAGGAGGTCAGCCACCTTGGGCAGAGGGGAGTGACTTGTGCTACCGAGGCTGGCGGACTAGATATAGGATGGGGAAGAAAAAGTTGAGTGCATCCCCTTAGTGTAACCTGCCAGCCCAGCTACAGATCCAAGACCTTGGCTCCCTTCTTTCTCTCTCAGCCCAGATCCTTTCTCCAGTGGTGAAATCCAGGTAGGGAATGGGAAGAACTCAAGAATGTTAGACCTAGAGTTGGTCAAGAAACCTGACTCTCTCCTCTCATGGAGGAGGAACCTGGAACCAGAAAAGGGGAGAGATTTGTACCCAGCCATGTTTGAGGAATACCTGGGTCCAAGTTTGGCCTCTCACACATACCGACTGTGACTCCAGGGCGGTGATGGCAAAACTTCTTACCCCAGACGGAAAGGGAGGAAGCCTCCCATTGGGCTACGGGGCAGAGGGGCGGGAGAAGTGACCGGGAGCCTCTCCCCCCATTCCCTCTGCCTTTCTGGTAACTAACTCTGGCGGGGGCAACAGTGAGAGAACTCTGCATGCCCTCTGGCACATACATGTGCCATAGATTCCCCATCATGGCTCTAGGGCAAGTCAATTAACTTTTCTGTGCCCCAGACAGTTGCCTAAGACTCTAAGGCTACAAATTACATTTTTTAACCCTTACTTTCTTAGAACACCTCTAAAACAGAAGGGCAGGGGCTAGATGAATGGGGTTAAATAACTCGCCCAGGGTCACACAGCTGGAAAGTGTCTTGAGGCCAGTTTTGAACCCAGGTCATCCCAACTCTAGGCCTAGCATTCTTGCCATCGTGCCACCCAGGTGCCCCATCCAAGACTACAAATCATAAGGAAGGTGCCAAGCTGCCTTGGTAGAGGAAGTCACCTCACCTGGGATTTCCTCCTATTAGTGAAATCCCAGGCAATCCCATCTCTCTCCCTAGGTCTGAATGAGGACTGGAATGTAGTACCCGATGCACCCCACCCCAGGCCAATGTTCTTTTCACTCAAGAGCCTTTGGCTAGGTACTGAGCAAGCCTGGCTCCTCATCAGCCTTGGACAAGCCCCTTCCATCTCCTCATCTGGAAAAGGAGAGAGGACAGAGAATGGCCTCCAAGACCCCTCTGAGCTTCAGCACGTTGGGACCGTGCGCTCGGATCTGGGCAGTGCCAGCCTCCTCACTGGAAGGCTCTAACTTGGTTTTTCCACAGCAGGACAAAGAAAGACCCGAGCTTCTCGCTCCTCCTTCCTTCCCGATTCCCCCCTTGCCCTGAGAGGGACTTGTCCCCCCCCCCAGTCGCCCAGCTGTCCCCGGGGAATGTCACTCACCGTAGGGAGTGGCTTCTGGTTGCTGCTGGGTGGCCGAAGGTCCTGAGAGGTGGGCTCCTCTAGGCAGGGGGAAGAGAAATGGGCATTACTTTCCCCTTGCAGGAGGCCTGGGTGAAGGGAAGCATGGCATGAGGGTTCTCCTTGGCTCGTTGCTAACCCTGGTCCAAGTCCTTTCATGCCTCACTGTGGGGCCCAAGAGGCAACCCTCAGAAACTGCCACTGTGATGCCAGAGGGCAGGGTTCAAACGCTTCCAGGGACGCTTCCAGCCTGTGGGAGCTCCACAGCCAGCCTATGTCCTTGGAGCCCAGCTCCCTCATCTGGACTTTTCGTTTCCTGACGCTGCCTTGCCAAAGGGCAGGGCACGGGCCTGGCACTCACACAGACTTGGGGAGCTCTTCTCTCAGGCTGAAATTCCCTCAAAGCTGGCCTGGCTTCAAACCAGAGCAGACTTTATATGGCTGCTGTGATTCTAAGGGGGCAGCCTAGGCTGGGGCACGCTATATTCAGACTAATGTGGGAGCCACAAATAAATGACTGATCTCCCTTTCTGGAGCTCCTCAGGCATTTATACACACAAAATGGTAGAGAGGAAGGGCAGAAGGGGGGCAAGAGCAATGCTCTGAGGACTCAAGAGACCTGGGTGTGAGTCCAAGCTTGGCCACGAGCTTACTGTCTGAGCTTCTCTGACAAAGAGCCTCAGGTTCCTCCTGAACTGGACGATTTCCAAGGTTCCTCCCGTAGCTGACATTCTGCTCGAAGGCTCCTACGAGCTCTGACTTTCTGGGTCCTGAGGGCCCTCCCAGCTCCATAGACTAGGTCTCCTCCTAGCACTTATATTCTATGTTCTAAGGTCAGAAGGTCTGGGTTCGAGAGCCCCCCCAACTTTGCCATCCCACGTTCTAGGGTCTTTCTGAGCTGAAAGTGTAGGATTCCTGACACGCCCTCGGTGCGCTTACCTAACGTGAAGGAATCAAGTGTGTCCAGGGAGCCCCGGACAGGCCCGAAGCCATCCAGGGCTTCCAGGTGGGTGTCTGTGTATGGAAGCAGGTCCAGAGGATCCAAAGTGTCCAGGGAGGAGGCTGGGGAGTCAAAGGCTTCCAGCATAGAGGAGGCTAGCTTCTTGGTGGGGTCCATGACGAGGCCAAAGGATGCGGGGGGCAGGGGATTGGAGACGGGGATGGTGACGCTCACCACAGGGGGCAGGAGTGGTGCCCCGCCTGGGAACACAGGGATCCGTTGAGGCATTTCACTGGGTACGGTAGCTGGGATGGAGCCCTGTACCAGGGACTACAAGGAGGTTGGCAAGAGGTGGAAGGGAGGGAGGTATGGGCCAAGAGGAAGAAGGGAAGAGGAGAGACAGAGAGAGCCAAGAAGAGAAAAAGAGTTGGATGAGATAAAAAGAGTTCAAAGAGATGGAGGATGAAGAGAGAGAAGGAAAAGGGAAGGAGACAAAGGGGGAAAGGGAGGGAGAAGATGGGGAAGAGGAACAAAGAGATTGCTGAGTTTGAAAGAGAATCATTATCCATCCACCCATCCAGCCATCTACCTAATCCATCATGCTAATGAATCATGGGGGTACTCTAAAATAGACTGGCTCCCCACTCCCCTGGTGCCCTTCCCTCAAGCATGCAGCCTGGACCAGAGGCCGCGGCTTTGGGTCCCGGATGAGGGATCAGCTTAAACAAGTCACTTTGTCTCTCCAGCCCTTAGTTTCCCGAGGAGCGCTGTACCTCAGTAGGAGAATGGGAGGACTAATGAGATAATAGATTGGGAATCAGTTGGAAGCCCAAGCAATAACAGGCATATTGGCTCAGGACACGCCGCTGTACTGAGAGACATGGAGGGCATTCCTTGCTCCTCCTGGGGGGCAGAGGAATGGGCGGCAGATCTCACCAATGAATCCAGCAGTGAGTCCAGTTCTGGCCCAAAGACATCTCCATCAGAGAAGTCCTCCATGCTCTCAGGTCCAGTTCCATCTGGAGGGGACAGCAGGTCAGTGGTGGGAGGGAAAAGGGTGGTGGTGGAGCCCTTGGCCTCAGGCTCAGAAAGGAGGGTGATATCACATCCAGGAATGGAGGTGCTTGTTGGGGCTGTGAGACATCTCAGATCCATGGAGCAGTCTGAGGAAGAGGAAGATATATAGAAGGCTCAGCATCCTCTGGGGAAGGGGGCAGAAAATGCAAGTCAGTTCGGCAAGCATTTATTTCTCAGTTGTTCTGGCCGGGAATGATATTAGGGGATGAGGATTCAGAGACAAGAATGAAACGAGTCCTCGCCTTCAAGCTCCTCACGTTTTACTGGAAGGACACAAAATTTCCCCGGCAAGTAATACCAACTGCGTAGGTGTCTCCCCTTTCTAAGCTACTCCCCCAAGCCGGCCCTCATAATGAAAAGTCGGCTGCCAGCGTGAGGACCGTGTCCTGTGGCCCGCCCTGCACTGGGAACACCTCCTCTCAGGAGCCGCCATGAGGCTGTTTCACGTGAACAATCAGCCAAGAGACCCAAGTAGTAGTTCTTAACTGAGGCATTTCCAAAGGAAGTGCCAAGGAAAGAGTAAGAACGGCCTGGGGTCGAGTTACTGAAAGCCTTGCCTTGATGTGGCATGTTGTTGTTTGTCCAGGTTTTCCCTTTAAAGTGGTCAGATAAAAGGAGGCAGATATTGGGTGATGGGCTGCTTTCACACCCAGATAAGACTCTGCGATGCCCATCTTGGCCTTCTGGGTTGGGAGGCTGGTCAAAGATCTGAAGTCTTGGCAGTGAAAACCAAGTCATTTCATGTGGGGAGAGGGAAGCAGCGACACCCGAGGATGGACCCCGAGAAGGCTTCCTGTAGAAAAGGCTTCCTGTAGAAAAGGCACCGGAGCCCGAGCCTTGAAGGGGGCTTGAGGCCAGAGAACACAGAGAGGTGGGATACGGAACTTTGGGAACGAGCTTGGCTAGAACTTGACTTCAGAGAGGAAACGACCACGAAATGGACCAAGAACAAGAAGGTAGAACCAGACTGGGAGGGACAGTCGTTGGTCCTGGCACGTAGAGACCAAAGGGACAGAGGGACACGGGCAAGCAGGGACTGGAGAGAGGAGCGTCTGGAAGCAGGGAGACCAAGGAGAAGACTTAAAGCAGTTCAGGAACGAGGCGATGGGGGCCCGAGCTACACACTGGACAGCGAAGATGAAAGGGGAGAATGGAGAATGCAGTAAAAACATTTTCAATGGGACTTGGTTGAACATGGGAAGAGAGGACACTGGGGCCTTTCTTCTTTGCCCATCTCTCTCTCTCTCCCAGGGTGAGCCGGGCCAGCCTGAGCAAGCAGGGAGGGTGGAAAGGGAAGGCAGGGGGGCCAGCAAGTAGAAGCAAGGCTCATCACCCCACCAGGCTCCCATGTCAGACTCTTGATGGCCCTGTTTGGGCTTTTCTGGGCAAAGATACCAGAGTGCTTTGCCATTTCCTTCTCCAGCTCATCTGACAGATGAGGAAACTGAGGCCAACAGGATGAAGTGATTTTCCCAGGCTCACACAGCTAGTAAGTATCTGAGGCTGGATTTGAACTCAGGAAGAAGAGTCTCCCCGACTCCGGGCCTGGCACCTGGCACCTGGCACCACTTCGCTGCTCTAGTCCAGTGCCTGGGGCACGGTAGGTAAGACCAAGGCTAAGATGAGCTCCCTTATGTGCTGGGGCTTCTGAGTGATCACTAACACTTACACATGGCTTTAAGGGCAATAAATGTTTGGCGAGTGAAAGTCTACAGAGTGCTTTGTGTATAATATATTATCTCATTTGAGCCTCACAACAACTCTGTGAGGTAGACGTAATTATCAACCCCATTGGCAGGCAAGGAAACTGAGGTACAGAGAGGTAAAGCAATTTGCCCCGTGTCTAATAATTATCTGAGGGAGGATTTGAACTCGGGTCCTTTGCGATTCCAAGTCTAGCATCTACCTGCTAGACTAGCTAGCAGGGTATCCGGGCCAGAGCTTTTGCTTCAGAAGGGCAGGGATGTCAAGTACCTCCTCTTCCCTGGGGGGTCCCATTGGGCAACCGAGGGAACACTAAAGGCACTCCCTGATATCAAGCCCAGGTCACAGGTTTCCTAAGGGTGGACTCGGCCAAGGGGAATCTCTAGCTGGTCCTGAGGCTCCTTCTCTTGCCTCATCTCCCTGCCCCCCTCCCGCCCCCACAGTCCAAGAAAGGCGACTCTACCTGTTTCGATGTCATCTATAGACCCGAGCCCGTTGGTCGTTCCCTGTGAAGAGAAAGAGGAGATGGTGATCTCAGGGAGGATTCCTGGCCGTCTCCCCAGGAGGGCGGCCTCCTGACACAGGGGAAGGAAGCCCGCTGCTCCTCCTCATCACAGAATCTCATTTCATGCCCTATGACGAGGTCGAGGTTGGGGGGGAAGGGGGCCTCTCAGGGAGCAGTCATAGAAAAGATGAGGAGAAGGGCTGGGACGACCATGCTGTGGAGGCTTGGGACACCGTGGGAGGGTGCGAGGGGAGTCCATGCCCCAGGGAATCTCTCCTTAAGGGCTACGTAACAAGCTGAATGCCAAGCTGTGGAAGACCACGTGTGGCACAACAGGACAAACACCCCCAAATTCCCTGCCAGGCTGGAATGAGGAGCCAAACAGAGTACCAAGAATTCCTCTAAAACCCTCTTCTCCTATCAGCACCAATTCTAAGGAGGCAAGGCTTAGATGATTGGGGAAGTGGTCACACAGTTAGGAAGTGACAGAGGCTAGATTTGAACCCAGGCCCTCCTCTATCCACTGTGCCACCTGGCTGCCTCTTACAATGAATTTTCATAGAAAAATCAAAGCCTTGAACTTAGGTTAAAAAAAAAAAATCAAAGCAGAAGAAAGAGGTGTGGCTAAATGACCTTTGAAGGAAATGTCAATCAGTGAACCTTTATTAGACACCTCCTGTGTGCCAGGCCTTGTACTAGGTGCAGGATTTATGACAAAAATGAAAAGGGGCAGCTAGTCGCTCAATAGATTGAGATCCAGGCCTAGAGACGGGAGGTCCTGGGTTCAAATCCGGCCTCAGACACTTCCCAGCTGTGTGACCTTAGGCAAGTCACTTGACCCCCATTGCCTAGCCTTACTGCTCTTCTGCCTTGAGGCCAATACACAATAAGGTAAGGGTCTGTTTGTTCAGGGTCTGCCCTGGAGGAGCTTAAAGCCTGGGACTCCAAAGTGTGCCACCCGGCGAGGAGGGGTCAGAAGGAGGACGCCTCTGTGGTGCGCCGCCCTGCCCCTCCCTGTGGATCTAAGAGAAGAGATTGTCCTATGGAGTCCAAGGAGAGCATGTTCCAAGGGCCTTCTAGGGCTGGGGGCTCAGAGGGCAGGAGCGGCAGATGTGCGAGATTTCAGATCAAGGGAAAGGAAAGCTTCCAAACAGCTCCGTGCCATCCCGTCCCACTCTTTGGGACTCCATTTGGGGTTTTCCCAGCAAAGACGCCAGAGTGGTCTGCCATTTCCTGCTCTGTGGCTGGCCCAGGGTCACGTAGCCACTGAGAATCTGAGGCCAGACTGGAACTCGGGACTTCTTGACTCCAGGTCGTCTGGCGCTTTGTCCGCTGGGCCACCTCTCGGCACTCTGAACAATGAGAGTTGTCCAAAAGGGGGGTGGACTCTCTACAGAATCAATGAATCCTCCGTCACAGGAGGCAGCCAAGCAGAACCAGACAGAGACTTGTCAAGGATGTTCAAGTCGGGAGAGACTCAATGGCCCCAGAATGACTGGGATTCTCTGCCATGAAAACAGTTGATTTGGTGGCTAACATGGAACCCGGGTGTGGCTCTCCAGTTTGGGGACGATCAACTGCTCTCCCAGGAGTGGGCACTGAATGGAAGGAGAAAGGAGGAAGGTCCCTGGCCAAGTCTTCAGCTTTCTTATCTAAAGCACACCCCCCCTTGGCTCTGACTGACTCCTCCCAGTACTGCCCTGGACCTCAGCCCCTCCACCTGGATGTCCTCCTTCCTTCTTCTTTGGTGACTCTTCAGGACCCCATTTGGGATTTTCTTGGTAAAGATATTTGCCATTTTCTTCTCCACTTCATTTTATAGAGCAGGAAATGGAGGCAAATAGGGTGAAGTCACATAGCTAGTAAACGTGGGAGGGCAACCTAGAACTCGAGGCTGTTTGACTTGAGGTCTGGCCCTGCCCCGGATCTAAGGGGTAGCGCTCGATGCTGGCTCCTTCGAGTGTCCTCATCAGTGAAACGAGGGGGTCAGACAAGCAGGAGCCTCTTTGATCTTCCACTGTCTGGGGAGGGGAGAGGAAGCTGACCGGAACCATGTCCTGCCCTAGATCCGAGGAGCCTCGGCCCAAATCAAAGGCTTTCCTCCTTATTCGCACTCGCTCTCGGTTGGAGGCACCGTCCACTGTCTCCCCAGACTGCCGGCATTCGCCTGGGTGCCTCATTCTCCCTCAGCCCAGGGACTGAGGAAGCACCAAAGCCCATTTGACTCCTGCTGGGGGAAGCAGCTTGGTGGTGCACCGGCTAGTGCCGGGCCCAGAGTCGGCAAAGGAAGATTCACTTTCCTCAGCTCACATCTGGCCTGAGGACCCTTCAGCAGCCGCATGCCCTCTTTACCTCGGCATCCTCATCTGGAGACGGCGACGGCAAACCGCTCCAGGGCCCTTGCAAATTCCAAAGTGGCTTCCGTGGCAATAAGGCTAACAGAGAAATTACAGAGCGCCTACATGCAGCATGTCTACATGCCAGACACTGGATGGAGCACTTTGGAAATATTATCTCTTGTAAACGAATGAACACATGAAAAGGGTGGGAAACTCCCAGCCTTGATCATAATGTCTCTGAGGGCTGTCCCTCCCCCTCCCCCTCCGTTCAGTTAAACAAGCATCAATTAACATGATTCAATCCAGCCAGCTTTTACTCAGCACCTACTACGTGCCATTCATGCAGGCCACCCCTGAGCAGGAAGCAAATGTGGCTCTGAGGGCAGGAAGGCCCAATAAAATGGTCCCTGCCTGCAGGGAGCTTCGCTTTTCTTGGGGGGATCCCACATGTACTCAGAGAGCAGAAATGCTCAAAAAGAATGACAGTGAGGCACCGATGGAGCAGAATCGATGGGATGCAAAGCGGCACTCAGGGAAAATGTCTATCGCCTACCACTTCCATCAGGTTAACTAGGGAGAAATCAGACCAATGAAGTGGGCAGCAGCTAGAACACCCATAAAAAGAACAAATGAAAAATCCCCAACTAAAGGCTGAATGAGAAATTCTACAAATCCAAAGAATGAATCAAATGGAAAGCAAGACAACTGCTGAGCTCCTAAAACAAGGCGAGGAGCTGGTTTGAGGAAAAAATTAGACAGAGCACTGGTTAATTTGATTAAAAAAGGAAAGAAGAGACTAGGAGCTATTTTGCTCAATTACACGCCAAGAAATCCGACAATCTGGGAAAGATGGATGCATATTTACAAAAATATAAATTGCCCGGATTAATGAAAGATGAAATAGAATACTGAAATAGTCCCATCTCTGAAAAAGAAATTGAACAAGCCATCAGTGAACTCTCCAAGGCCAGAAGGATTCCCGTGAATTCTAGCAAACATTTAAAGAACAACTAATCCCAACACAAATAAACCATTTGGCAAAATAGGCAAAGGAATCCTACCAAATTCTTTGTATGACACAAATATGGTACTGATTCCCAAGTCAGGCAGACCACAAACAGAGAAAGAAAACTGCAGACCAACGGAGATCCAAAAATCTTAAAAGAGAACACTAGCAAAGAGATCACAAGGATCATTCGCTACGAGCAGGTGGGACTTGTACCAGGAATGCCAGGCTGGTTTAAGAGTAGGAAAATGGTCAGCACAATTGATCATATCAATAACCAAACTAATAGAAATCACATGATTATCTCAACAGATGCAGAAAAAGCCTTTGACAAAATACAAGACCCATTCCTATTGAAAACAGAGGAATAAAAGGGCCTTTCCTCAAAATGATAAGTATTGTCTATCTAAAACCATCAGCAAACATCATCTGAAATGGGGACAAGTTAGAAGCCTTCCCAATAAGATCAGGAGTAAAGCAAGGATGCCCATTATCACCTCTGTTATTTAACATTGTCCTAGAACTATAACGACTAGAGAAGAAAAAGAAATGGAAGGGATCAAAGCAGGCAATGAGGAAACTAAACTCTCCTTCTTTGCAGTGATATGATGGTCTACTTAGAGACTCCTAGATCAGCAACTAAAAAGCTAGTGGAAATAACCAATAACTTTAGTAAAGTGGCAGGATACAAAATAAACCCAGAGAAATCATCAGCATTTCTATATATATATTGGCAACTTACAAAACACTTTTCACACAAATAAAATTAGAACTAAGCCATTGGAAAAACATTCATTGCTCCTGGGTAGGACTAGCTAACATAATAAAAATGACCAGATTAATTTACTTATTCAGTGCCATAGCTATCGAACTAACAAAAAACTATTTTATGGAGCAGAAAAAATAACAAAATTCATCTGGAGGAATAAATGGTCAAGAATATCAAGGGAACTAATGAGAAAAAAATGTGAAGGATGGGGGCCCAGTAGTACCAGATCTCAAATTGTACTATAAAGCAGCGGTCATCAAAACAATCTGGTACTGGCTAAGAGATAGAAGGGAGGATCAATGGAACAGACTAGGGCAGCGATGGGCAAAATACGGCCTGTGGGCCACATGCGGTCCCCTGAAATATTCTATCCAGCAGCGGTGGGACATTATTCCTAATCTGATGAATACAACGAGTAGGATACAATACAATGAAACTTCGAAAGAGTTGCCTTAGAAGCAGACTGACAGATGAGCATTTTCTTTCCTTTGGCCCCCTCTTTAAAAAGTTTGCCCATCACTGGACTAGGGTAAATGACCTCAGCAAACATGTGTTCAATAAACCCAAAGATCCCAGATTGGGGGATAAGAGCTCATAATTTAACAGAAACTGCTGGGAAAACTGAAAAACAGTAAGGCAAAAACTAGGTATAGCCTAATAATGCACACCTATACCAAGATAAGGTCAAAATGGGCATATGATTTAAATATAAAGGGTGATATCATAAGTAAACTAGGGGAACATGGAATAGTTTATCTGTCAGATCAAGGGAGAAGAGGAGAATTCATTACCAAACAAGAAACAGAGAACATTGTAAGATGTAAAATGAATAATTTTGATTACATTAAATTTAAAAAGTTTTATATAAACAAAACCAATGCAACCAAAATTATAAGGAAAGCAACAAACTGGGAAAAAATTTTATACCAAATTTCTCTGATGGGTTCATTCCTCAAGAAAATGAAGTCAAATTTATAAGAATCCAGTTGATTTCCCAACTGACAAATGGTAAAAGGATATGAAGAAATCAAAGCTCTCAATAATCTTATGAATATTCTAAATCCCTCAAATGTGTGAATTAAAACTACTCCAAGGCAACGCCTCACTCCTAGCAGAGTGGCCAATAGGACCATAAAGGAAAATAATAAAAGTTGGAGGGGATGCAGCAAAATATTGGAATACTAATGCATTGCTGGTGGGGTTGCAAACTGATCCAACCATTCTGGAAGGCAATTTGGAATTATGCCCAAAGGGCTATAAATTCTTTAACAACACTTCTACTGGGTTTGTATCCCAAAGAGATAATAAAAAATGGGAAAGGATCTGCTTGTACAAAAATATTCCTAGCAGCTCTGATTGTGGTGGCAAAGAACTGGAAACTGAAGGATGTCCATCAGTTGGGGAATGGCTGAACAAACTGTGGTATATGATGGTGATGGAACATTGTTGTGCTGTAAGGAACAGTGAGCAGGAGGATTTCAGAAAGAGCTGCAAAGACCTACATGAAGGATGCAGAGTGGAATGAGCAGAACCAGAACACTGGACAGTGACAGCAATATGGTGGGACAATTAATTGTGATAGAGTTGGCTACTCTTAGCAAGACAATGATCCAGGACAGTTCTGAGGATCTTGGGGCAAAGGATGCTCTCAATCCACCTCCAGAGAAAGAGCTGATGGAGTCAGAAGCAGATGAAAGCAGATGATGTCATGTCAGTTTGGGTTTTGTTGGGGGATTTCGGTTTTATCTATGCATCCTCTTACCACAATGAACAATACGAAAAGACAATTTGGATCTTAAGAAAACTTATTATGTGGAAAATTATAATACATGGACTTTCCTGACAGCCTCCTGGAGGTCCAGAGAAGAGATGACCAACCCAAAGACACAGAAGTGACAAATATCAGAGGCAGAATTGAAATGAAAGTGTCCCTTGATCTTTCTGCCCTACCGCTCCATCTGTGTACAAGGCTCCACCAAAGGGCTTAGGATGCTTCACTCAGGTAAGACAAGATGGGGGGACCGGGAGCTGCTGAAAGGTGGTCACGTGGAAGAAGGACCAGATGCCTTCTGCCTGGCCACAGAGGAAAGAGTATGCACCAGAGTCGAGGTCAATGGAGGGTGACAGAGGACGAGATCCTTCAAGGGAGAGAGGAGAGAGCTACGAAGACCCCCAGGCTGTGGGAGAAGGAAAAAGAAAAGCCAAGTCTAAGAAGATCATGAGGAGGAGGCGAGGCCCGAGGACACCACACAGCAGCCGCAGAGTCAGCAGCATCAGGCCCAAGAGAGATCAGCCAAGCTGAGGGCAGACTACAGGTTCTCAGGTTCCCAGTCTACCTATTCTAAATTCATGCATTTCCTGTTCTAGGCCCTTCTCAACCCTGACACATCCTGTTCCAAGGCCCCTCCCAGCCAACGCCCCCTGTTCTAAGCTCCCTCTCAGTCCTGAAACCCAATTTTAAGCCCCCCTTCCGCCCTGTGAGTGTGAAAACCCTACCCCCTTTTCTGATTATAATAGTACTAGCCTTTATGATTAAAACACAAATACTATAGTTTGCTTTATATGAATTATGAGGATTAGCTAAGAAAAATACAGCTTAGGGTGACATCAAATCTTGCTGACAAGCAAGTTGATAACTTTAAGCCTGGAACCCAAAAGTTTTTACTAAGCTCACCTCACCCCTCTCTGTGTATGCCAGAAAGTCAGAAGGGAGGTGGAGGGCTGCTCTTGGGTGCAAATATTGGCCATCTAACTGCTGACTCTGAGTATTAAATCCTAATTATCAGCACAAAACAGTGAGCCCCTGACCCCTTATTGCAGAGGTCTTGGAAAGGCCAGCCATAACACTAAACATAATGCTACCACCAAGAGTGATGATTTTTGTACTTTCCAGCTTAGTCAGCACTCACATCCTTAATCAAGACTTGCCCATGAGAAAGAATTTGTATTCATTCTATTCTAAATTTTGATTGATGGAAAGACCTCCATGAACTGATGCAGAGTGAAAGGAGCAGAACCAGGAGAACATTATACACAGAGACTGATACACTGTGGCACAATTGAATGTATTGGACTTTTGTACTAGCAGCAATGCAATGACCCAGGACAATTCTGAGGGATTTATGGAAAAGACGCTACCCACATCCAGAGGAAGGACTGCAGGAGTGGAAACAGAAGAAAAACAACCGCTTGAACACATGGGCTGATGGGGACAGGATTGGGGATGTAGGCACTAAACAATAACTCTAGTCCAACTATCAATAATATGGAATTAGGCCTTGATCAGTGATACATGTAAAACCCAGGGGAATTGGGCGTCGGCTAAGGGGCTTAGGGGGGGTTTGGGGAGAGGGAAAGAACATGAAACATGGATCTATGGGAAAATATTCAAAATAAAAATAAAAACCAAAAAATAAATTTAAAAAATTTGATCGAACTTTCAGTCTTTTTTACGACCGACCCCATGGCATCAGATTTCTGTGCATTAAAAAAGACCATCTCCTAAGGCTTGGGGTCTCTGGTCTTGGCATTGACCAGAGTCCGGCTTTACTGTGAGACTGGCTCCCTCTCAATAAACCTACTAGCTTGGAGGCTGTACTGGTGTGATAATTTTTCACCACAGCCCTGACACTTCCTGTTCTAGGCTTCCTCCCGGCCTGGATAGTCCATGTTCTAGGATCCTGGTTTCTTCCTAGCTGTGTGCCGGGAAAGCTAGGACCTGGACCAGCGGAGCCTAGGTGAGTCTTTCCCCTCCTCCACCACAACCCAGGCTGGGCCTGAAGTGACTCCCAGGAAGTCTCAGGGCACAGTCTAGAAAGGGTCCAATTCCAGGGCTCCAAAGGGGCTCTCCTGGGGAAGGAGTGGGGTGAGCATAATTATCCTCATTTTGGAAAAGAGGAAACAGGCTCAGTTGGGAGAAATGATTAGTCCATGGGCTTGTGGCTACAAAGTGAAAAAGTTAACACTTGAACTCAGATCTTCAGACTCCAAATGTGTCCGTTTCCCCTAAAATGCAAGTCAGAAAAATCAAAGCAAATAAAATGGGCTGAGGGAGAGATAGATTAAGACTCACTTTCCTTCTTGAGTCTGGGTGGCAGGGTCTCTGCGGCACAGGGAGGGGGTAGGGGTGAGGGTGAGGGGTGTCATCCTACCTGATCTGCTAAGGGAGCCGATGTGCCGTTACTGAGGAGTGAGAAGGTTTCCAATTCCTGTGAGGGGGAAGGAGAGGGAGGAGGAAGAAGGAAAGGAGAGAAAGAAATGGGGGG
>NC_058134.1:309821601-309849963 GCF_016433145.1 Gracilinanus agilis
AGAGAGAGAGAGAGAGAGAGAGAGAGAGAGAGAGAGAGAGAGATGAGGATTATGGATAATGTCATAGAGACCAGCCATGGGGCCAGTCTGGGCAGAATCAAGTGGTGCCATCTCCCCGAGGCAGGGATTGGCGTGCCCTATTCTGCAGCTCCCCAGTGTCAGGCTCTGAGCGATCCTTTCTTTCCACAGACACAGGCACAGGCACACATGCCCCCAGCCCACTCCTTCACCAGCAGTCCCTAACAATGTGCCTCAATTCTACCCTCCCCTGGAAGCACCCCCATGCTGATAATGCTGTCTTTCCTTAAAGGCCCTTATTCTTCCGACATTCAGTCCACACTGCCTCCAGGCTGGCCCCCTGGCCCTGGGCTCCCAGATCCTTTGGGGCCACTTTCTGGCTCCTGGTGGGGCTTCTTCCTCATTAGACTCCAAGTTCCTTGAGGGTAGGAGCTGCCTTTTTCTATGTGCATCTCCCGCCAGAGCCTGGAGCACAGAGCTTGGCCCTTATTCCCTCTCTCCCTCCTGCGCCTCAGGGCATCTCCTTCCATCTCCATGGCCCTGGCTTCCTCTGTCGGCCTGGGCCCTCGTGGAGCAGGGCTCTGGGTACAGGAGGTGTCCCTCAGGACCCAAGCCGGGGCACTGGTCAGCGCCTGCTGGTTACAATGACAAGCTCCAGGTCTCTCTTGTTCCATGACAAACTAAGGCGCCAAGGTCTGGCCTGAGGTGAATGCATTTCAGGAAGCCCCATCTGAAGGCCTCGGCCTTAAATCCAGGCACGGGCCACGAGGGGACAGCCAGCGTCCCCGAGGTCACACAAGGGGCTGAGCTGGGATTGGACGCCAGGGTCCTGACTCCAGGGCCAAGACAGCTTTCCAGTTGCAGGCCACCCTGCCCACGTCTGTGGGAATGCCAAGCTGGGCTTTAAGAGCCTCGTCACATGGAGAAGGGGCATTCCAGCCATTCTCTAAGGGGTGTCTAAACCAGCGGTGGCTGGGCAGGTTTCTATACAGGAAGGTAAAACAGGCCACAAGAAGATGCCAGTATTGGTTTATGCCAAGTCAAAATCTATTATTATGCCATGAACCCAAATTGTGCCGTGAACTCTGTGCCAAGGAACAGCGCCCCGTAGCACAGGCTGTCCGAGAGTCCAGTCCAGGCAACCCGGCACGGCGGTGTAACAGGCCAAGGCAATCCTGGGAGCATAAAAGGAAAAGCGCCGCCTGGCTCCTCCTCCAAGTGGGGCCAGAGGCCCTCCAGGGGAACTCCAGTGGACGGCAGAACAAAGGCTGAGAGGGGAAGCGGCTCGCCCAAGTCACGCAGGTAAGTCGTGGCAGGAGTGTGTCTGGCAACAAGAAGCCACAAAGCGCCTTCGAGAGCCCCCACCGCCACTGGGCTGTCTTTTGTCACCTGCCTGCCGGGCACTCAGTCTGTCCTAACTTAGTCTCTGAACCTACGTCGACGTCCTGTAATCTCCCGGAAGGGTGGTCGCGTCCCTGAGGCGGCCATTCGTCCATTTCTCTGTCCCAAACCGTCCTGGGGCTCAGGAAACCCCGGCCGGCCGGGAAGCTTTCACCTGGCTTCCATGCCTTCTGGCTGTCGGGGGAGTCTTTCCCCGCCGGATGGCAGGAGGGACCCGGGAGAGAGCAATCCTGAGCGCCAAGCTGGTCTAGGCTGGGCCAGCCCCAGAGACTAGGAAATCCCACAAACCCCCCCAGCAGCAGGGCCCAAAGCCTCAGCAGCTCCCTTCCCGGCTCCTTTGAAAGAAGTCGGAGACACCGGCCAGCCGTCCCCTCCACCTGCCGATCCCCGGGGCTCCGGCCCACCTGAGGCCTCTTGTACGCTTTTCGGCAGGGCAACCTCAGCTTCTGGGCCAGCTCCCGACTCAGGTGAGTGACGCTTTCATCCTGGGGGAAGAAAGGAAACATGGAGCGGGAGGCGACGCGCTTTCTCGGCCCTTGCCCTGCTCCCTCGAAGCGCTTGCGAGCACTTGGGACTCCAGAGGAGCCCCGAGGAATGAGGGAGAAAGAGCCCAAAGCGGGCACAGTCTAGCTGGCAAGCGTGTGAGAGAGAGCTAGAGAGGGCGGGGAAAGGGTTCCACTGACAGGAGGAAATGAGGGCACGCCCATGGAAAGGCTGGGTCAGAAGAGGGTGTGCCGGAACCAGCTGGTACCACCTTGCCAAAGCTGTTGCTTAAACTTTCACTGGGAGCCTGCAGACCCGAGAAATCAGCAAATGCTCCAAAGCTGGGCCGCCGTGAACGTTTTGCCGAACGTTTGGACTTCAGTGACAGAGAATGTGTTAATAATGCAGATTAAACAGAAAAGGGTGTCCTGGTTTTGGGGAGAGCCAGTTGTTAAATAGTTATCAAGACATCCTGGGTCCAAGCATCAGGTGGGTGGACTTTGGGGCCTTTTTGGAGGGACAAAAAATGACACACCCCCAGGACCCCCCAACCTTCCCGGACCTGCTGTTTCCATGAGAGACCAGAGGATCCAGGCCAGGGCACCGCTCCTAGGAAGCAGCGATCTGGACTTAACTCTCATCCACTTGGATAGCCCTGGCAGCCTGGAAGGTTCTCCAGGGCAGAGACTTTGTGTCCTAAGAACCGGGCACAGTGCCAGCCTGTTCCAGGGTCCTAATCCATGCTTGTTCTTTGACTGACTGACTTGTTGGCTTTAAAATCAAGCCAAGGACCTCCAAGGTCCCTCCGCGCTCGGGAGTTCTAGCTCTTTTTATCCCTGGCCGAAGAAAGATGGCCTGGAAAGGGGCCATCCAAAGGAAGGGCCCTTAGGACAGAAAGGGAAAAGCCCATCCCAGCATCGAAGGTCATGATGTAGGGCGGAAAGGCCGGGCCCCTTGGGAGGCCCAGGAGCAGGGCTCTGCTCCAGGAAGTGCCACTTCCTATATGCTAGAGGTCCTTTGGGCAAGTCTCTTTACCTGGCTGGGCCTCAGTTTCCTTCTCGGTAAAATGAGGGGATAAGAATGGAGGCTCTCTAAAGAATCTCCCAGCTCAGACACCCCTTGCTCTATGGCAGTGACATGCCCAATCTGAAAGTACCCCCCTAGATCTGACTCTGTGACTGACGTATTCCAGAGCCAGAGATCTGGGGATCATCTGTCTCGGCATCCCAGAGAAAATGCCCTTCTCCTGGGACTCCACCAACAGATGCCAACTAAAAGATAAGGAGAGGCTCAGGGCAGCGGGGTGGCCCCCAGCCCAGAGTCAAGCAGCGTTCAAATCTGGCCTCGCTGGGTGCCCCTGGACAAGTCACTGAACCTTGGTGGCCTGGAAAATGTCAAATGGAGTCGTACAGAGTGGGACAGGACTGAAAAATGACTCAACGACTGCAAGAACCACAGACGCATCAGACAGAATTGTTGCCTTCTGGGAGGTTGGAGGTTATTAGGGCCACATGCACACAACACAGACCAGCAAGCAGCACTTCCTAAACCTCACACGTTACTCCTTATTCCCATTGTTGTTTCTCCACCAATAAAAGGGAGACAGCAGTGAAGCGGGCCCTTGGCACTGACTCCCTGCGGCCTGGGGCAAAGATCCTGGGGCAGTTCACCATTTCCTTCTCCAACAGATTATGGCAAACAGGAGTTCAGCAACTTACCCAGCTAGTAAGTGACTGAGGCTGAATTTGAACTCAGAACTTCCTGACTCTAGGCCTAGGGTTCTCTCCACAGAGCAGCTTCCTCGAAGCTGCCCTTTCCTGCCTCAAAGAAAGGGTGGTCTGTGGACCACGGAGCTAGCAGACGTCTAAGGGTGCAGAGATGGAAGGTATGTTGTGCTCAAAATATCTCAAGAGCAAAGCCATAGCATCACATGGGTGGCGTGTGCGAGTGGGGAGGAGGGCTGGGAGAACAAAGATAAATGAGCACTAGTGACCTTAGAGCTGATGCAGGTTTGGGTCTCGAGGCAGAAGAGCTGTAAGGGCTAGGCCATGGGGGTTGAGTGACTTGACCAGGGTCCCCCAGCTAGGAAGTGTCTGAGGCCACACTGGAAGCCAGACCCTCCCATCTCCAGCCCCGACTCTCTAGCCACTGAGCTGTCCAGCTGCCCCTTAATGTACTCCGGGACACACAAACTCGTTTCTGAGAAAGTGTAATTATGTCTAAGGAGAACGGACTCCCCTTAGAACCCCCGAGCTTTCGTTTTGTATTTAAAAGCCCGACTGGGAAGCGTTCAGAGACTTTACCCGACTGGCCGCCCAAGGGAGCCATGACCCAAAGGGGAAGAAAGCCTCTCGGAAAGCTCCGAATGAATCGCAGACAGGAGACCTGGAGGCTGACATGCAAACCTGCTTTCTGGCCTCATTCTGTGACCTTCCAATGTCATCTCTCACTTCCATGCAGATAGCACCCAAATGCCCAGCTTTGCCCCGCAGGTTCGGCACCTCCTTAAGGCTCCGTTGTGGGCTGCCTTGTCCGTCTTTGCCTCCTTCCTTCCCCGCCTTGCTCTCCAGCCGAGTCTCCTCTCCCTCCTCAAATATCCCGAAAGCATTTTGTACGGCTCCCTCTTCGGCTCCTGTCACTCCCTACCTCAGATTCAAATGTTCTCCACTTTAAGTGCCCCGCCTAGAAACCTGCCCAGTACCGCCCACTGTCCCAAAAGGAGCCACTCCTTACGTTGGCTGCAGTGTGGTGGGAAACTGGGCGGCCTTTCCCTGGCACTGCTCCGGAAGTTGGCTCTGAGCATCTTAATGCTACAGGGAAGGAGGGAAAGAGGGAGGAAGAGAGGGAGGAGGGGGGGGATCCAAAGGACCCCGGAGTCTGACTCCCTCGCTTTATAGCTAAGGAAACTAAGGCCTGGATTACAGCCATAAGGAGGGGCTTACTTGCCAAGTACTTGCCAGATATTATTTCATTTGACCCTTATAACCACCCTGTGAGGTGGGATGCCTTCTTTAGCCCCATTTTACGGACAAGGAAATGGAAGTGACTTGTCCAGAGTCACAAGCCTTCCTGCCTCCCAGCCTAGGACTCTCATTGTCTCCTGGCTCCTTCTTTGCCTTCACTTTTCTAGTAATATTTGAATAACTGTATCCAGGTAGAACTGGTCTGCTCTGCAGTCCTTTTGGTATTTTATTTTATGCATTTCCCTGTCTCCTACCTTACCTTCTAAGGCAGCGGAGTGCCAAACGCGAGGCAATGGGGATTAAGTGACTTGCCCAGGGCCACCTAGCTAGCTGGGTATGGCACTTTTCACTTTTTCAAGGTTTCCTCCTTCCCCATCTCACTTGATCCCTACCACAGGCAGACAAGCCAAGCATTATTATTCCCACTTTCAAATGGGGAAATGAAGGCTGAGGAGGCACATGACTTGCCCAAAGTCACCTGGCTACTAAGTAGCAGAGCCAGGAATGGTTTCTTGACTTCTAAACCGCTGCTCTCCTTCCACGGTGGGAATGGGGTTTCCCCTTCATTATAGACCCGGCCCCTGGGCCAGGTGCACATGAATGTTTGAACAAATGAATTTGGAGGCAGTGTGACCACCCGGCAGAACAATGTCCTGTATTAATCCACATCGTGTCCAGCCACGGACTCCCTTCCATCTTCCCCCTTCCCAAAATCCCTAGGTCAGAAGGTCGGTCCATTCGGGGCCAGAATAAACGATAATCTGGAGTTAGAAGGAGGATCTGACTTTGCAGATAAAGACCCCGAGGCCCAAGTGGTTAAAGGACCTGCCCAAGGTCACGCTTGGCCCAAAGCTGACTCTTCCCACCGTCCTCCTGGAGATTCAGAGCGGGCAAAGAATAAAAACATGCCCAATGTGGGATTGCCGCCATCCTTCACCAGAAACCGCACGGGATCCACCGTCGTGGATAGACCCATGGCGTGCCGCCCCCTCGGCTTCTCTGCCTGGCCCCACCACCCAGCCCTTTGCCCCAACCATGGGCCTTCTGGGCCCAACACACTCACGTGGGGGAGGGAGATGGAGCACGTTTTACTGCACTCGTAGGCCTCCTTATGGCGCCCCAGCTCGTTCAGGGAACTGGCTTTCCGGAACAAAGCTCGGATGTTCTCTGGGTCCAGCCCCAGGGCCTTCTCGCTGTCTTCCAGTGCCTTCTCGTACAGGCCCTGGGAGTGAGAAGGACACAGCTGCTCCTACCCACGTCGCCCTCCCCAGGCCTGGCCATAGTGCCTGCTCCCCACCCCACCCCCACCCCCCGCACCTCTCTAGGCGAAGAGGCAGGGGATGCCCAGCCAGGACACAGAGGGGAGGGCCAGCAGAGGTGGTTGGAAGCTTGGAATGGACAGTCTGGGAAACACAGGAGGGCCAGCAAAGAGAGGGAAGCCAGGGTGCCTTTGGGAACTGTGCGTCTGAGACCTCCTCCGGGGGTGCTGGGGAGAGCGGGCAGGGAGAGGGAGGCCCCGACCCAGCAATGCTCGGTTGTCCTCATGTCCCACCTGTGCCCGCACCTCCATTAGCAACATCCACTTCCAGAGGGCTCCCCTCTTGGAGTGGGAAGAGCCTGGCACAGAGCCTGGCACCGAGGGGTGCTTAATCCATGTTTTCTGAGGGCTTCACTGAAGGCTTACTAAGCCTTGAAAGGCAGGAGACAGAAGATTCAGCGTCCCTTTGTAAGGGAGAAACCAAGCCACGAGGTGAGCCAACACTGGCCCAAGGACTAAGGCCCAAGGAGAGGCTAACTCTGAGGCTGGTGCGCTCCTGCGGACCCTCACACTACCACTCTGCCCTGGGCGATAAGGGCAGGCCCCACACTGAAGAGTGCCAGGAGTGCTGGACCTTGAGTTCAGAGAACTGAGTTCAAATCCAGACTCTGCCAGGCTGGAAAGAACTGTAGAGGAAATTGAGGCTCAGAGAGATCAAGTGACTCGCCCGTGATCCAACTTACAACCCATGTGACCCTGAGCAAGTCCTCACCTAGAGAGGGTTGCACTAACTGACCATCGGGCCCATCTAGCAACTACGCTGATGATCCTAGGTTCTTCCCAGCTGTGTGATCCTGCACATGTCACTTCACCTCATTAAGATGCAGTTTTCTCATCTGGAAAATGGAGATGACAATTTTTGCTGTCCACATACTACAGGGTTTTGCAAAGGACTTTAGAAATACATATGGGGGGGGAGGGCCAGCTGGGTAGCTCAGTGCATTGAGAGTCAGGCTTAGAGACGGGAGGTTCTGGGTTCAAATCCGGCCTCAGACACTTCCCGGCCGTGTGACCCTGGGCAAGTCACTTGACCCCCATTGCTCACCCTGACCACTCTTCCATCAAGGATCCAATACACAGAAGTTGAGGGTTTAAAAAATGTAAAAAAAGAAAAAAAGAAATATGCACGGCCCTTCATTCTTCTCTTCCAAAGAGGCCACATAGAAACGTGCCATCATGTGGACAACGGTGGGTGGACGAAAACAACCCGGGTTGGGGGAGGGAGCACCGATTGAAAATCTCAGAGCAAACGGTCTCAACATTGCATGCCGGTTCCAAGGCCCAGGAAGGGCTAGGTGACGGGAATCAAGCGACTTGCCCAGGGTCACCCCACTAGGAAGTGTCTGTGGCCAGACTGGAACCCAGGCCTGGCTCTCTATCCACTGAGCCCCCCAGCTGCCCTGGCTCTTTACATTTTATTTTATTTTTTTTTAAACCCTTAACTTCTGTGTATTGGCTCCTAGATGGAAGAGTGGTAAGGGTGGGCCATGGGGGTCAAGTGACTTGCCCAGGGTCACACAGCTGGGAAGTGTCTGAGGCCGGATTTGAACCCAGGACCTCCCATCTCTAGGCCTGGCTCTCCATCTACTGAGCTACCCAGCTGCCCCCTGGCTCTTTACATTTTAAAGGACTTCTATTGCTTCTGGCTGGGAGAGTGCAGGCATGTGGGGGGAGCTCTCGATCCAAAACACAGTCCTGGCCAACGGCTGGATCCCAGAGCCTTTGCTGGCCAGGGTGGCCAGGATACTGGCAGGCATCCATTTCTGAGAGCTTCCCATGAAGGAAAAGCAAACTAGAGAGGTTTGGGGCACAAAGGGTAAAGCCCTCGGTTCTGGGGAAGTTCTGGAATCAACAGTTTTAATGGCTCTTCCTAGAACTGGAATGAAGGCATGAATGAATGACTGAACCAATGACTGAATGAATGAATGAGACTCATCCCCTGGCGGCCAAGGGGCAGAAGCTTCCCATGGGCCAGTTCATGTGAGGTGTCATACTGAAACTCTGGGAGCTGAGAGTCCCACCATTGATTGGCAGGTGAAGACTGTTGGACCTCAGAATGTTCCCAGAGGCCACGAGGACAGGAGAAAGTGGTTGGCCAGGGGGGTATAAATAGCCTGGCAGCCCCTGAGAGAGGGTCTTTTCCTTTCCTTTGGGCCTGGGATCTGTAGCCCCTGGTCTATTGGGATCTGAGGCTTGCTTGGCTCAACCTTGCAAGAACTCCTGTCTGAACCCCCCTGACATTGTCCGACCCGTATCCAGCCCGTGAATCCTCTGATTCTTCTGTCCCCCGATATTCGGGCATCCAAACCGTGCTTAGGTATCTCGGGATCCCGGCCTGGGAGGGATCCGGGAAGGGGGCAGGAGAAGAAGAAGAGGGTGGACAAAGGGTGGTTCCTAAAGGCCATAGAAGGGCATAACATCTGGCAAGAAGGAGGAGCTGGGAGACCCCATCCGACCGCTTGCTTGCTCTGGTTCGGCTGAGCCAGAGGAGCTGAGAACAAGCCAGAATCACTCACCTGCCTGCAGCTCTGAGGGGTTCATCTCATCAGAGATTAGTTCAGGGTTTCCTATTCCTCGTCCCATTTCCTAACATTCCTTCCTCGCCAAATATATATAAACTCTTCAAGTACCTTCCTGGAGTGGTTGTTTCACCCCTTCTCTGGGGAGGGAGCAAACGCAGTCCGATAAACGTGTCCAAGGCTAACAGAGCCCACCATCCACCATTAATCAACCCCAGGCGGGAGCTGACGGGGATACCATCCACTGAGCTGAGGGGTCCTGCCTGGGCACTGTTAGAAAGGAGGGAGGTGGTACAGCATCCAGCGAGGTGGCAAGACTCGGGTGATCTTGCACCAGCCACACATCTGAACTACCACTGCGTCGCCATTTAAGAGTGGTTGTATCCCGTTTACCCTCTACATTTATAACAGGGGGCACAGCCCGAGCCTCTGATGCCCCGAGTCGGACCCTGCCTTGGTCTTTGGCAGGGCGCCAGTGGGCACACCCCAAACTCGACAAAAAGAGAGAGAGGGAGGTGGAAAAGCCACCATCCGTCCCAATAGAGGCTCGCCGGCCACCTCCTCTGAAGGATGCCGGGGTTGGCAGAGGACAGAAGATCAGGGGTTTGGACAGAGCGGGGGGAGGCACCGAGAGGACACAGGGGTTTCCAAGTCAGAGGCCAGGAAGGGAGGAGGACACTGGCAGGAGATCGGCTGCCCTCAGAGGCTATGGAGGTGGAAGGAGGCTGGAGCTTTGGATGGAGGCCTGGCAGGGGCTCGGGAGCAGACTGGACACGGAAGGAGAGCAGAGGCAGCGGAGGCCTGGGGGCCAAAAGGAGGCCGGGGTCCTCACCATGTTGAAATAGCAGGCGGCTCTGTTGACGTGCAGCTTACAGAGGAGCTCCCGGGGCAGGGTCACCTCGTCCGAGGCCGCATAGTCCGCCACGTTCAGCCCCTCCACGTACTGCACCAACGCCTGCTTGAAATCCTTCTCCCGGAACAAGTCATTGCCCTCAGCAAACAGGTTCCAAACCAGCTTGTGGAGAAAGGCCTGGACACCCCCACAGGGGCGAGAGACACACGTCCGGTGTGGGGAGAGCGGGCGGGGAGAGCGACCACCCTCCGACAGCCAACCCCGAAGCAGGTCTGGGCCCCGGCCCCACAGCCCTCCTAAAGATGGGCCCGGGGGCCAGGGAGGAGGCTGATTACTCTGCACCCCTCTGCAGGGCTCGCCCTTTTCCGGGGGGCTTCACCTACCTCATAATCTTCTTGCTTTAGTGATATCGTGGACCTAAGGACATAAGGAAACATGTGCCAGGTAAGGCCTGGGCCCAAGCGTCCAGCCTGGGGGCCGCTGGGGAGCCCTCGTTCGGCCTCCGTCCCTCCGAGCCTTCCTCCGCAGCCAGCGAAGGAGCACCTTGGACGGAGCGCTGGCACTGGAGGCACCATCACCCGAGGGCAAGCCCAGCCTCCCACCCTTCTCAGCGACCCTGTCTGCCTCAGTTTCCTCATCTTCCAAATCAGTATAATAAGAGCACCTGCCTCCCACAGCTAGGCGAGAATCGAACGAGATCATCATCGTAAAGCTCCCAGTAAACCTTAAAACACTACATCAATCCACTGGGGGTAAAAAAGCAGTCGGAGCAGTGCCTGGCCTCGGGGCGGCTACCTGGGCCCAAGCGGGGGGCCTTCCCCAAGGCTGGGCCACTCGTGAGGGCTCCCCAGGCAGATTATCCTCTCACGGCCTGTAAGCTATCGAGGAGAGCCGAGGGGCAACTGCTCCCACGCCCCCCCCTCCCCAGAGCTGCCCCCCCTTTCCCCAGAGCTGCCTCCTTTGAGGGTGGACAGCCGGGGCCAGAGCTCTGAGCACAGCCGCACCCAGTCGGTGACTGATCACCGGGTTATGGATGGACGGAGGAGTAGATGAACAAATGAGACTCATCACCCCTTCTCAATGGACCGACACAATGGCCATCTTTCCATTGGCATTCAAGGCTCTTCTGTCCTGCGGCCACAGAGTACCACCTCATCTCCGTGGATGTGAGCCGCCCAAAATACGGATCCCCCAGGCCAGTCTCCGGACAGCACGGCTCCCATTTCGCAGATGAGTAAGCAGAGACCCAAAGAGGCGGCCAGGAGGACTTTGGGGCACGAAGAGGAAATGGCTCAGCCGGTGGGCCGGGCCCTCCTCTCTAAGGAGAGGCTCTGAGGGAGGACGGAGGCCGCCTCCCATTGCCAGCAGCCCCACAAAGGCGCCTCTCCTGCCTGGATCGCATGGTGGCTGCCCGCCCTCTCCGCAGCCCGCACGCCGGGCCAGAGCAGGCCGCGTTCGGGGAGGGCTGCCCTCCTCGCCCGTCCGCAGGGGCTCCCAAAGGAGGCTGGGACTGCCGCTTCCCCCGGCAGGTCATCTGCTCTAGCCCTGAATTACTGCTTAAAAAGGCCGCACAGGCAGGAGTCAGAAATGTCAAATTCGTGCTTGTGGCATTCAAGGCCATAATCTGCCTCCGACTTTGTCCTCGGATCCCTGAGAGTTACCCAGAACTCCACGAAGTGGGTCCTCAGGGACAAGGACAGACAGCTGGGCTCCCAGTCAGGAAGACCTCAGTTCAAATCCCCCTGCGGATCAGCCCCCGGGCCCATCATGGGCTCTCCTGGCTGTTTCCAGTGTTAGTGCTGGCCGGAGGGCTGCTGGGAGGATCCAAAGGGCTCGAGCCACGCGCGTTCGGACCTGGGGCTCCCCTGGCACCACACCTCATTCTCCTCCCACCTCCCCATCTCCTTGGCTCATGCATCACAGGATCCTAGACTTCAGGCAACCTGAGGGGGGCAGCTGGGTGACTCAGTGGATAGAGCACCGGGCCTAGAGATGGGAGGTCCTGGGTTCCAATCTGACTCAGACACTTCCTAGCCATGTGACCCTGGACAAGTCATCCCCCCTCTTTGAGCCTCGGTTTCCTCATCTGTAAAGGGAGGACTGGACCCACTGACTCCTTTAGCTGGGACATTCCTAGCTCCAAGTTTTCCCCAAAGTCTGATGTTCTCAAAGCTTTTTGCCAATCAACAATCATTTCTCCACCCTCCTCCCCAGGGAGAAAGAGGAAAAGAACGAATGAAACCCAGGAAAGCCAAGCAAATCCTCATGCTGGCTGTGCCCCTTTCCCTGTTCCAAGGCCCCTCCAGGGCCTGACACCCCTATTCTAGACTCCCTTCTATCCCTGGCCCCCATGTTCTAAACTCTGTTCTATCCCCAACACCTGCTGTCCTAAGGCCCCTCCCAGTCCTGACCCCACTCCATTCTAGGCTCCCTCCCAGCCCTGACACTGTTCTAGACTCCCTTCTATCCTTGACAACCCGTGTTCTAGACTTTGTTCTATTCTTGACACCCGTTGTTCTAAGGCCCCTCCCAGCCCTGACAGTGTTCTAGACTCTGTCCTATCCCTGGCGCTCAATGTCCCAGGCCCCTCCCAGTCCTGACCCCCTGGGTTCTAAGCTCCACCTCAGCCCTGACACCCCTGTTCTAGGCTCCCTCCCAGCCCTGACAACCAGCATTCTAGGCCCCTCCCAGCTCTGACACCCCACGTTCTAAGCTCCCTCCCAGCCCTGACATCCTGGGTTCTAAGCTTCCCCCCCAGCCCCGTCACCCCTGTTCTAGGCTCCCTCCCAGCTCCGGCTCGGCTTTCTCAGGACTCTGTAGGACTCGCTCCCTCGCGCCTCCCTATCACGTGAATGTACAAAGTGAAGCACGTGACGGCGCGGCCTGGGCGCACACCCCAAGCCTTTCGCTCAGCATCCTGGGATCAAAGGGAGCTTTCCGAGGCCGGAGGGACGCAGCGCCGCTGCCCTGCCCCCCGGGGGGCTCCCAGCCAGGGGGATTCCTTCCGCGGGCAGAGCCTGGCCGGAGAACAGTGTGCCCCAGCGGGCAAGGCTGGCGTCAGCGAAGCGAGGACGGCCCTCGGGGCAGCTCTACGCTGCCGAGCCAGGGCCCGCCTGCCTCCGCGGGGGGTTCTGCACACCGGGAGTTCGCCCGGCCCCCCCGTGCTCCTGAGGCTGCATGTTAGCGGGGGACGCTGCCCTCGCTGGTACCCACAGAAGGAAGCTTCTCTCTGAGCAGTGACCGGCAGCCAGGGGGGCCAACCTGGGAATGGCTGCCCGAGCCCACGCCCCTTGGCAAATGGGGACTCTGTCCACGGGCTGCCCGGCCCCCTTCCCGGGATTGTGCTTTCACCTCAGCACTGTATTTTAGCACCAGCCATCCAGGCTGCGGGGCAGTGGGCAGAAGAAAGATTTGGAGTTCGACAAGAGCCGAGTTCAAATCCTGTCTTGGACGTACACTGCCTTTACAACCCTGGACAAGTGGCTCTTTAAGCCCAGGAGGGACAGAGAAGCTGTCAGTCTGCCCAGCGTGGAAGTTACCTCCCCGGCTGAAATCACTGGTCTAGACCAGAAAGGCAAATTAAAGCTGAAACCCAGGCTGGAAACTGAGAACACCGAAAGCTCGTGTTCTGTGTGCAAAGAGGGGAAGCGACCAGCTGTCCAGCTCCACAAGGGCCCCCCCCACTGCCCATCCCAGCCCCCAAGGCCTAAGAAACCCCGGAGACTTACTGGATGAACTGAAGTCCTTTCTCTATTTCTTCCTTTCTTTTCTGCCTCTCCATTAGTCTCTGGGGAGGAAAACAAAGGTCATTCCGGACGCTCCCCGCCTCCCCATCAGACCCCCCCCAGCGGCAGGGACCTTGTGGCCAGGGCTGGGGGCTCCTGGCCCCTCTTGGCGGCCCCCCGCTTAAGCCCTGGACCACTGGAGGACACTGAAACGTGCCACGAGGCTAGATCTCAAAGCGCTGCCAAATCTTCAGAATTATAAGTGATGAGTCACGAGGCAGTCAAGGAGGGTGGGAAAGGGATGGCATTTAGAGTCAGAAGGCCTGGGTTCAGATTCCAGCTTTGCCACTTGACACTTGTATGACCCAAGCCCACAAGAATCAAGTAACTCACTGTCTCTGAGCCTCAGTTTCCTCATCTGTAAAATGGGGGAGTTGAATTGGATGAGCTCCGAGACCCCTTGTGGCTCTAAATCTAGGAGCCTCCAAAGGCCCTTCAGGGACAGACGAGTCCATCTACCTCATTCTAGGTGAAAAGGAACCTCCTCGCCAGGGGCCACAGGCAACGGGCAAACAGCTCTGCTAGAATACTTCCAGTAATGGGGAACTCGCTACTTTCCAGAGCAATCTGATCTACTTCCTAGTTCTTACCATTAGCAAGTACGATTTCCTTTTGTGGAGATAATTCCTGCCTCTCTCTTCTACTCACTGTCACTCGTGCCTCCCCTCTCACCCTGACCCCGCAGGGGACCCGACGGGCCTGTGCTGGAAGAACCGAGGAAGGGACGCTTCCTGGGAAGATGTGTCTGAACCGCCGGGGAGCGAGGCGGCGAGAACGCGGACCTCGCGGGCACTTCTGACAAACTCTTCTTGCAATCCCCGAAGCCCCCATCCTGCGCCATTTGTCTAACCCAAACCCTCCATTCTGGAATCGATAGTGCCCGTCGGTGCCAAGGCAGAGGAGCTGTCAGGGCTAGGGAAGGGGCTTAAGTCACACAGCCAGGAAGTGTCTGAGGTGGCACTTGAACCCGGGCCCTGCATTAAGCAGCCTCCGGAGAGGCCCCTGAGCACCTCGGCATCCTCCTCGGGACGGGTCTGGGTCTGCAGCCCCTCCCACCCCGCGTCCCCCGACGCGCCCAAGCAAAGGCCCTCCAAGAACGTGGCACCGGCGGCAGATGTGGAGCCAGAAGGGGCCACAGACGGCGGCTGGTGCCAGCAAGCCGCTGGCAGAGGTTCTCTGGCGACAGGTCCAGTGAAGACACGGAGGCCCAGAGGGGAAGGGGCGTGGGCAGGGGCAGCCTGGCCTCGGCAATGGGCCCCGGGCCAATCGGCACCAGGCCTGCTGAAAAGCCGGGATGAGGGGCGCCACTCTCCCTCCAGGGAGGATTCTCCCCAGCGCCACAATCCAACCCCCTCACTGACCGCCGAGGCCCTCAGAGCAACTCGGCCAAGGTCGCCGGCTAAAAAGGAACAAAGGAAGGATTCGAACCCAGGTCCTCAGATTCCAAACCCAGCCATCTTTCCACAAAATCACATTCAAGAGGCAGGCAGCTCTGGAGGCCAAGAGAACAGGAACCCTCAGAACCAGACAGAACATTCTTTTTCCAAATGGAACCCAGCGAACCCCCATTCTGCCTGCCGGTAGGGGGCGGGGGAGGCATCAGGGGCACGGAAGTCGGTTCTCCTTGAGAGCCAGAGAGAAGCCAATACAGAGAGACCCACAAACGGGGCCCCGAGGAGGCTCCCGAGAGGTGGGAACCCCCAGGCAGGCTGTCCGTTTGAGGTGGGCCCCATCTCGAGCCTGCCATCCACACGTCTCTTCCTTCCCAGGCCCTCACAGCAGTGTGGCGAAGCGAGCCCGGGGACCGCCAGAGCCCACCAGGGCGTCCGAGGTGGGAAGGCTTTCCCAGCCGGCCCCCCTCTGCCCAGGGTCTCGGCGGCCTTCTTCCCCACTTCTCGGGGTGCCACCAGCACCCCGCTGTGCCTCGGGCCTCTCCCAGGCAAAGACGCCAGCTGGGGGCATCCCTGCAGCCCAGGTGAGGCGACCTGCCCAAAGCCACACGGCACTGAGGCTGGGTCTTCCTCACCAATTCTAGGAGCGGCTCCCGGGGACGCCACCTCTCGCCTCGCCGTGCAGGCCAGAGCTGGAGGCTCGGCCAAGGCACCTCCTGGCCGGCCGTTCCCCCAGCCCAGACCCGCTTCCCCAAAGTCCATCTGGGTCTGCCCCTGGAGCCAAGCACGACGGCCTCCGCTCTCCCCAAGAGGGAACCACCCTCCTTTGGCCTCAGCCGCCCTCTGGAAAACGGGCCCGTCCGTGCCTTGCTCGTCACAGAGACATTAACTCAGCAAAATTTCTGGGGGCTGGAGAAGTATGGGGTGCGCATTTGTTCCTTCATTCATTCACATCACGTGACAGCGCTGAGCCCCTCTCCCAAGGCGGGCTCCATGTGCTTTAGTTTTTTGGTTTGCTTGTAAGTGACTGGCCCAGGGTCACACGCACTAGGGAGTGTCTGAGGCTGGATCTGAACTGAGGTCTTCCCAACTCCACCCAGATGCCCCTCTCCAGGAGGGAATTGGATCTGAAAGGTGGGAACGGAAAAGTGGTCTCCCAGTGTCCATGAGGGGCCCTGGGAAGCCTCAGTCTGTGAAATGGGCCCATTTGGCACAGGGAGGACAGCACTCTGGAAATCATTCTGGATTGGAGGCCCCGCCCCGCCCCCTCCAGCCTCCCTCACCCCAACACGGGCCTCGGACATTCACAGGCCAAGCCCACCCCTCGGGTTCCCCCGTGGGCCCCGGGCTTCATGGGGACCCCCCAGCCGGCGCAGCCCCACCCCTCAGGCTCCCCTCCAGTGGGCGGTTCTGGGCAGCAGCTTCACCGTCTGGTCCGGGTGGATGGTCGGGGGGCCCCGGAGAGCGCGGGGCGCGCGGAGCTGTCGTTCAAGGACCGACCTTGCTAAGGATGGAGAGGTTCATCACCAGAAAGTTGATCACTGGGCAATGATCCTTTTCAGCCATAGCAACGCAGGGCTTCCAGACGGGCTGGTCATTCGCCGAGAGAAGCCTCCATGCCGGACGTCCTCACCGCGTCCGGAGACGTGAGGAAGGCCTTGGTCCAGCCGCGCAGACGGACGAACGGACGCCCTGTGGAAAACGGCGGAAGAACAGGACAGGCACTGCGGGGGGGGGGGGGGACTGTTATTTTCTACAGAAGTAGACAGAAGTGACTTGTTCAGGGTCACACAGCTAGGTCTTTCCATACTGGACATTCCACCAGCTGGCCCAGGGAGCTACCCCAGCCCATAAGGGTGGGGCGCATTGTAATTCCTCTAAAGGGCAGGTGACAGAGCCAAAGGCTGCTCCTGGGTTCTAGGCCTGAATCCCAGATGTGGAGGGAGACAGAGGGGGAGGGAAAGGGAGAGAGAGACAGACAGGGGCGGGGGGACCTAGAAGAAGAGAACAGGGGCAGGGGACAGAGGGACACAAGGCAGGCTGCTTCCCCTCTGAATGGTCATGTGGGTAGGTTAGGCTGATTTCCTGGGCCTACCTTGGCGTTGTTTTCCGGACTCTGCCTTAAGTAGGCTCTCGCCTCTCTGATTGCTAAGGCCTTGTGGCTTGTAATCTAGTTTGATTAGCCTTTTAGGCCTCTCTCTCTGTCCAGGCCTTCACAGGCCTGGACTAGCCTCTCCTCCTCTCTATTTCCCCACCTTCTACCTTCCTGATTGTAAATAAACCACCTTAAAGGCGATCCAGACTTGGTCTATTTAATTATGGAATTGATCTGAATGGGTGATTCCTGGCGGCCACACCTTAAATGTTTACCTACAAAATACCTAAAATCTCCCTCTTACAGCACCCTCTTACAGCTGGCCCTGGACTCATCACTTACCATCCATTTGCCTTAATCCGCTGGAGAAGGAAGTGGTAAGTCGTGCCGGCCCCTCTGCCCAGGAAGCCGCAGGGCAGTGTGGTCCGGCGGGGGCCATCGACACTGATGAAGCCCTTTTTCTAGGTCCCAAAGCTCATTTTGCCTCTTGGCCTCTTCCCAGCACTGACCCTCTGACTGACCCCAGCACAATGCTCACTGCCTTTCGCAGTGAAAAGAGCTCTGGTTTCAGAGACTGCAACCCTGGGTTCAAATCCCACCTCTGACACCTTCTCCATGTGTGACCTTGGACAAAGCAGTTCGCTCTCCTATGCTTTAGTTTCCCTGCCTGGAATAATATTGTTCCCGTTATACATGTGAAGAAACAGGCTTCCACATAAGCAGTGACTCCCCCACAGTCGCACAGCTAGTACAGGACTAAGGCAGAATTTGAACTCAGGTCTTCATGACTCCAAGTCTGGTGCTCCTGGACCCTGACCCAGCTTGAGAAGCTTATGAAGCCAGGCCACTCTCTCTTCTCCAGCCACATACCCCAGAGTAGCCTTAGGGGTCGGAGCAGCTGAGCCCGGGGTCTGGAATAAGGAAGACCCGAGTTCAAACCAGGCTGCAGGAGATGGTAGTATAAGTGGTCTAGCCCTCGAAGCACCCTCCCCAGGGCTCAATTCCCCCCAGAGGCCCAACGGGCAGTGACCCGGGTCAGGGCAAGGCAAGCTCTTCATCCCTTGTTTGATACCTCGGGGTGGGGGGCGGGGGGGGGGGAGGATTTCAAGCTGAGAAGGGGCCTTCGAGGCTGCTGAGCCCTTTTTACAGGTGAGAAAACGGAGCCTTGGAGGGACATTGTGGGAAATAGATGGTGTCGGGGCCGGGGGTCCCCTGAGCCGATCGGCACCATGCCCACACTGCCAACCACATGCACTCTAAATGGATGGGCTGCCATAAGACACAGCGAGTTCCCTGTCAACCTGCTGGGAGTGCCATCGAGAGGACGTCTCCGAAGGCACGCGGGCTCTGCGGCTGGCATTCGGGGGGAGCCCGAAGAGGCTGATGGGCAGGTGGGAGGACGGGAGCACCGAAGTCTCCCAAGTCTCCAACCTGTCCGACTCCCTCGCGTTGCCATCGGAGCCTGGCCTTCTCTTCCGCCCGTACCCCTGGAGGTTTCAGGAGAAGTGCCTTAGCCATGTTCACACAGTGACTCCCAAACAGGCTTGGCCCCAGCCCGGGGAGTTTCCCAGAATTCAGAGCACTTGGGCCAGGCGAGAGACCACATCATCAGGAAAGCAGAGGGAAGGGGGACTGGCTGTCCTTATCTTTTCATGATCTTCATAAAAGACCTGACTGAAAGACTAAAGGTGGCCAAAGATGGGAGGTCCTGGGTTCCAGCCTGGCCTCGGACCCTTCCTCACCAGGTGACCCTGGGCAAGTCACTTCTCCCCATGGCCTAGCCCTGACCACTCCTCTGCTGTGGAACTAATACTTAGTGATCCCAAGATGGAAGGTCAGGGTTAAAACAAAACAAAACAAAAAAATGAAGTGGCTTTTTTAGGGGATGAGCTCCCCATCACCAGGAAGGGGACTACCTTGGAGCCGATACACAATACTGACTGGGTCTAAAAAAAAAAAAAGGAAGTAAAGGGGGAAGAGAAAGTAAGGGCCAAGTAAGCCCTTAGAGAGCCCCCCCACACACAGCCCCCAGGGCCTAGCATGGAGCTGCCCACCCCAAAGGCCTTCTGGCTGATGACACTGTGCCTCAGCTGCTGCCTGTTTTAAAGGGCATCAGAGCCAGAAAGAAAGGCTTGCCCACGCTGTAAATTTCATTGTACACATTGGGTGGGAGGGCCGTCCCTTTGGCCCCCTCCAGCCCAGAAGAGGCACTGGCCAGCTCTCAATGCCCACCTCGTCTGGCCCCAGGGCGGGAGCCTTGACGCTTCGAGTTCCAGGCTGGTCTGTGCAGAGACCAAAGTCCTGAGCTCTAGCCCTGTCGTAAAGGAGAGACTATTGCCAACAAGGGCAATAAGGGAAGGACGGCAGGGGTGGCGGCCCTGCGCTCCTTCTTTCTCCAGAGTCAGAGTTCAAATCCCGACTCTGCCACTTCCTCCCCAATGGGATCCTGAACAAGCCTCCCTTTCTGCTTCCTGGCTGTGCTCCTCGGGGCAGCCCAGCAGCCCGGCTGCCACCCGATTCCTCTCCAGGACTGCCTCTCCAAGGGGGACCTCAAAGGGGACGCACAAAGGCCTCCCCACCATGGGCCCAGCCACAGGAAGGGAAGCTCTGCACCAAGCTCAGGAGGGGACGACCTTTGGGGAGATGGGACTTGCCCGTGGCCTCCCTCTCCAGATGTGGCCTCCCTCGCAGCCACCAAGACTGAAGTCAGCGTGAGGGGGGCTCCCCCACATGTTACTCCAGCTCAAGCTTCTATAAAACAGGGGACACCCACAGCTGCGAAGGGTTCCTGATGGGGGTGTCGGCCTCTGAGGACACCCACAGGTGGGCAGGAGGGGGGCCAAGGCAGGAGCTTGTTTTGCGTAACTCTACAGGCTCAGAGTGGGGGAATTCCTTGAGAGCAGAGACGGCTGGTGCCCCCACTCCACAGACGAGGAAGACGACTCACCCTCCGCATCCTCTCTAGCCAACGTCTTGCTGGCTCCTTCCTCTCCCCCTCCTCCCAATGTGCCGAGAGAGAGCCGTCTACACTTGGGCCTCCCTTCCCATCCTGTTGGCTTTGAACCCAGCTCCTCAGCCTCCCCAAGCTGGCCTCTGACCCCCAGCTTCCAGGGAGAGGCAGTCCAAAGGGCAGGAGGCGGAAGAAACCTGGTACCTGGGGCTTGGGGGGAGGCTTGCGCAGGCGGGAGCCGACAGGGGCGGAACAGGGCATATGCTGTGGGACGTGGCCAACTCTGGATTCATTTGCTCAGCAGGGCTTAAGGCGAAGGAGGCGGGAGGGGGAGAATGGCACCAGCGCCCCTACAAGCACCAGACGACAGCAGACCCAGATTCAGAAGTGAATGAGTGCAAAGAGCTACAGATGTGTTTGGGAGAAAGCATCCAGGCTGTCTGGGGAGGTGGAGAGATCAGGCACCAGCAATGGCCGAGGATGATGAGGAAGCGTCCCGCTGCAGAGGCCAAGGGGAGGAGGCCCAGAAGCCCAAGAGACAGCCTGCTTCTTAGGAGAAAGCACTTTGTAGCAAAGTGGGCCCCAACACAATGTAGCCAAAAATTTGCCCAGAGTCTTTGTAGCCCCTGGGAGGACACAGGCAACCAGGTGTCTTCCCCGAGAAACAGCCTCACAAGGCATAGCCCAGACCAGGTCAGGCTGTGTGCAAGGTGGCTGCTGGCCGGGGATGCATAGGGGCAGCTGGGGGGCTGGGGAGCAACCTGGACTCAGGAAGACCCAAGTTCAAATCTGGTTGGCTGATGGGCCCTAGGTGAGTCACTGAATTTCTCAGAGCCCGTTTCCTCATCTATAAAATGGGGATGATAACACTAGTGCCCAGCCCTCTGGAGTGGAGGGAGGAGGTCCAGAGGTGAGATCTGAAGCGCTTCTTCTCCCTCTTTGAGAATTCTTTGAGCCTCAGAGAGGAGAGCCATGTCTCATCATGAGGAAATGCCAAAGCCGCTACGTCTGACTGATGGAACGGTGAAATCCGCCAATGGGGGACGGCATTCTAGACCTAACCCGCAGGAAAATGCCCGGGAACTGGAAAAGAGGCTTACGGGACAGAAAAGGGCCAGGAGGAAATGGATGGAAAGTCAAGGCAGCCATGAATTTTTTTTAAATCCTCCCTTCTGTCTTGGAGTAGATGTCAAGTATCCGTTCCAAGGCAGAAGAGTGGTCAGGGACTGGCAACTGGGGTTATGTGACTTACCCAGGGTCATACAGCTAAGAAGTGTTTTGAGGCCAAATTTGAACCCAGGACCTCCCATCTCTAGGCCTGGCACTCTATCCACTGAACCACCTAGCTGCCCGCTAGCCATGTATTTTTTTAAAAACAGTCTACTAAAGAACCTCTTTCTGCCTTAGTTTCCTCATTTGTGTAATGGGGATAGCTTTCTGGGGAGCGAGATTGTGCCAGTACTAATTGTTCAGGCCCTCCTGGTCATGGATGTCCCTCCCTCAAATTCTAGTGGCTCTTTGATCCCAAATTACCTTTCCAACTTGGTCCACTGCTCTATCTCAGCTGGCCTTTTCTGTTCCTCATTTACGGCCCTGGATTCTCCAGCATCTTTTGCCCGGACCCCAGTCCCTTCACTGCCTGGCATGCACACCCTTCCTCATTTCTGCCTACAATCTCTCACTCTCTTCCAGCCTCCGTTAGACCACCACATCCCTCCACTCTAGGCCCCATCTCCTTCGCTCTTTCCACACCCTTAAATCGGGCTCAACAAGGGGAGGGCCGGGGCAGGACGCTGGGTGGGAGCACTGGAACCTTCCAACAAAATGGTTCTGTAGTACACCAAAAGCCCACAAGGAGAAAAAGACCCGATCGGGAAATATGGTTATGTCCAACACGTGGCACAAGAAAACCCAAAGGAACTAGCCAAAGTTGGGCGGGGAAAACACCCAGTTCACAACATCTCATTATTTAAAGGAATGGAACAATTTTCAAAAGGAAACAAATGGAAACCCCTGAAAAATGCTTAGCCTTCCAAATAAGCTGAGGATGCCTTCCCATCCTATTCCTACCATATGTACAGCCTGGGCTCATTCTGAAGATTTTCAGTTTCCTCCTCTGTAAAATGAAGGTGTTCTACTAGATTCTGGTCCTTCGACCTTTTAGCTCTATGACAGGTGAATTTAAACATCTTGGAAGTACCCTCTCACGCCTATCAAATGAGAAAAGAGGATTAAAACCAAGCCAGTGGTGTTATGGAGAAACAGGGACACTGGTTCACTGCTGGTACCATTGCAAACTTGTAAAAATCCTTTCTGAAAAACAATCTGACAGGATAAAATAAAACAAGAAGTTACAAAACTCATCAAGACATTTTGGCCCAGTAAATCCATTACTAAGTATATCATATACCGAGAAAGAGTTTTCAGAAACCAACAAGCCTCCCCACTGCCTGAGTACCCCAAAGAGAACTAACTGTTCGAAGACTTTCACAGAAGCATCTGTAGCTGTAAAATACCCACCCAACGAAAGGGGAATGATGACGTTCATCATCGTACATGAAGGCACTGGAATACCACAATGACTTTAAATGGACAGATGTGAGGAGCATGGAGAAATCTAAAAAGACTTGTGAAAAAATGCCAAATGAGTGGTATCTGATGGGGATGAAATATTACTGTGATGGAAGGAATGAACTGGAAGATTTCTATGTGAACTGGAACGACCTCCATGAACTGATGCAGAGTGAAAGGAGCAGAACCAAGAGAACATTGTACACAGAGACTGATACATTGTAGCACCATCAAATGAAACTGACTTTGCTACTAGTAACAATGCAATGACCCAGGACAATCCGGAGGGACTTAGGAGAAAGAATGTATCCATACCCAGAGAAAGAACCGTGGGAGCAGAAACAAAGAAGAAAAACATGATTGATCATGTAGTTCAATAGGGATATGATCCGGGTTTTGATGTTAAAAGATCACTCTATTGTAAATATGAATAACATGGTAATAGTTTTGAACAATGATACATGTACAATCCAGTGGAACTGTTTGTCAGCTCTGGGAGTGGGGAGGGAGGAGAGGAGGAAAAGAACATGAATCATGTAACCATGGAAAAGTATTCTAAATTAATTAATCAATTAAAAATATTTTAAAACAAACAAAATGCCAAATGGAAAAAAAAAAGCCAATCAAGAAGAACAAAGTCCCCAGGAACTCTGGCCACTAAAGAGTGGCTAAGAAGGAAGGAATGAAGAACTCTCCCAGGTGGAGACAAAGGGAGGGGCAGGAAAGCTGGGATGATGTTTTTGAGTTGAATCTAATTAACTTAAGTGTAAGTAGATATTAAGGAAGTTTGATTAGCAATGCTGATAGAATTGTTTTTGTCAAGGCATTTCTATATTTAAGAAATTTTCAACCCTTCCTTCCATCTTAGAATCAATACTGCATACTGATTCCAAGGCAGAGACTTGGCAGGGTAGTATGACTAGCCCAGGGCCACACAGCCAGGAAGTGTACGAGTCCAGATTTGAACCCAGGACCTCCAATGCCTAGGCCTGGCTCTCTATCCACTGAACCCCCTTGCTGCCCCTCCCTAAGCCCATCTTAGACACTTTCTCTTTGCAGAGAACTAGGATACGTGTTAGGAGGGGAATACAATTTTTAAATAAAACACAAATCTTACAGTCGAGACAACCATAACAATGTATACAAGAGTTCTTCACAGAGTTGCTCAACAAATATTCATCACTGGGAGAAAAATACAAAAACAAACCACCCTTGCCCTCAGGGAACTCCCCATCTAATGCTAGGGATCTGGGATGGGCAGTGCTGCGAATGCCCCATCCTTACACCCTGGGGAAAGCAGAGGGAACAGAATTGAAGATTTTCCAGGGGGGAAGTGATCTGCACAAAGTCATAAAGTAGACAGAGCCATAACCTCGTTGGGCAATTGGCTCCTAGCTCCATCCCAGCTCCCTCCAGATGCCTTCCTTCACTCTGCTTCCTCAGGGAGGAGATCTGTGACTCAGCAGGGCCTCATGGCAGAAAGTTCCAGGCCCAGCTCTGCCACTACCTCACTACATGACTTCCACTCGACAGGCCCAGGCATCCACAGCATAGTGGAGAATGCTGGACTTGGGTTCTAGAGAGCCTCGAGCAAATCCTGCCACTCATGCCCAGGGTGGTCTCAGGCAGCCCACTTCCTCCTCTGAGCTTCAGTTTCCCCAGCTCTAAGACCCCCTTGAGCTCTTGGCTTTCACACAAGGTGGTGTCCCATTGTGCCCAGCTAGGTCAGAGAACCCAGGGCATCAGATCAGAGAGCGAGAGCTAATGGCTCCTCAGAGCTCATCTAGCCTGGCTTGTTTGGGAGGCCTGAAGATCCAATGTCTTAGTAGACATCTTCATTTCTTTTTTTCTTTTTTATACCCTTACCTTCTGTCTTAGTGGGGGTCAAGTGACTTGCCCAGGGTCACAAGGTACCAGGTATCCTGGGCAGGATTTAAACCAAGATTTTTCAAGCTTCTTCTAAGGCCCAAGGGCTCTGATGAGCTCTGAGAGGCCAGGCCTGCATTATTTAGCAGCCAATTATAGCAGCATCTGTATATCAGCTTCCTGTCTTGTCCAGCTCTTTTCTCTGTCTCTCCTCTGCTGTGGGCTGGGTTCCTCAGGGCTTCCTCTCCACCCAGTCCTCAGACTTCCTACCTCTGGGTTCTCTCCATCCCTTGCTTCCCCTTCCAGAGCCGGAGACTACTGAAGGGAGAGGAGAGGAACAGGAGAGGCAATCCTTAGGCTGGACAGGGGAGCGGAGCCTTGGAGTGAGGAGGCCCTGGCCGCCACACTTGCTAATGTGCTATAATTCTCTTATTTGGGTGAGGGAAGGCTCGGGGCTCTGGCCTTGGCTATTGTCATCACGTTTGCTGAAATACGATCACAATGTAGACACCCAGACAGAGACACGGGGAGATCGTAGGAGACAGAGGCAGAAAAGGGAGAGAGACACACAGAAGGAGAGATGGGGGGGTTGTCCCCTAGAGAGTCCATAAACCCCCCAATTCCCTATGACTAGCACTCCAAGGACAGCACTCCTGGAGCTGTTTCTAGGCCCCATGAATGAGGCTCTCTCAGAAAGTCCCTGGAGCTAAGGGTACAGCTCTGGGGCCACTAAAAACCCCACAAAAGCAGTTTCCCAGCAAAACAATTAAAACTGAGGAGGAAGGAAAAGTACTACTGAAACACAGAACTTGAAGTCAAAAGGTCTGGGTTCGAGTTCTGTGTCTGTCATTTAACTCCCATTCTGCCCCTAGACAAGGCCCATTCCTCAGTTTTCCTACCTGTAAAGTAAGCAGAAGAACTAGATTACCTCTAAAGTCATAAAATCAAAGATTTAGATGGAAAGAGTCCTATCAAACCAAGAAACAAACGCCATTTTGGCATTAGGTAAATCGTCCAGAATGCTGGAGATGGGAGAGTGGAGTCAATCCGTCACCCAGTCCTCTGCACTAGGCAGAACCCACCTGGATGGATGCCTCGAGGGGGGAGTGTCCTGAGGAAGGTAATCAGAGGGTTAAGTCCCAGAGAATCTACAGGGGAGATCCGAGAGGTGTCTTCACATATCTGAAGACAGGCCGGAGGGGGAGCATTTCAAAGAAGCATCTGGGGTTACTAGACAGGAGCTGTGAGGGCCAGCTTCTCAACTAGAGGAGCTACCCAAAAGGGGAATGGGCCACCTCAACAGGGAATGAGGGGAATGAGGTCCCCATCGGTGAGGTCACCAAGCAAAGGACAGGCGTTCACTTTGTTGGCTGTTCCCTAATGGGCGATGGGCTGGCCTCAAGGCCCCGAGGTCCCTTCCAACTCTCAGATCCTGTGAAAACCTGGGTTCGAATCCTAGCTTCGTTTCTTTAAACCTCAGTTTCTTCCTCGGCATAAATGGGAACATTTGGATAGATTTATTTAAAGCATGGGCACAAGAAGAGTGCAATGATAGGATGAGATGATGGTACAATAATGAAGAGGGAGAGGACGACAGAACTGACTCTCTCCCATAGTGAAAAAGGTGGATGGGACAGATGCTAAAGCACCAGTTGGGGAGTCATGAAGACCCAAATTCTAATCCCCCTTCAGCTGTGTGATCTTGGCCAAGTCCCTTCCTTTCTCTGGGCCTCTTAAAAGAGAGGGATTTGGACTTAAATGATCTTCCAACTCTAGAGCCTATGAGATGAGCTCAGAGTGAACCCCAAGCGGCTGCCTAGTCCTACCTGGAAAGATGAGCTATGTGAGCTGTGTGCCCATCACTGTGGCCTTGGTCTTCCCACCTGGCCATCCCCCACACCATTTCCTCATCTCTGTAGTCCAGGATCCCCAGCTTTCTTGGAGATTCAGCTCAAGTGGTCCCCTGGAGAAGGGCAGCCTCAGAACAGCCAGTACCCTGCCCGGTCTGAGGTTATCTTTACCTCGGATGCACCTTTTTACACATGCCCATAGCCTCCCCAGGCACAGTAAGCTCCTGGAGACCAGGGCCTCCAGGGTACCCTGAGGAGACAGAGAATCTGCCTCTCTTAGACTCCCCAGAGCCTAGCACAGGGCCCGCTAAGGAGCAGCAAGTGCTCAGGATCCTTCTGGGCATGGGAGATTGCTGCCCCCCCTCCGGAATGCTCCCCAGGAGTTTGGATTCGAACTGGAGAAACAAGAGCAGCTGTATCAGGAGCCCCAGAATAAGCACCCGGGAAAGAAATACAAATCAATGAAGGAGTAGCACTCTGGGGCAGCAGGCTGGCTCAGTGGATAGGGAGCTGGGCCTGGAGACCTGAGGTCCTGGGTTCCAATCTGGCCTCTGACCCATCCTAGCTGGGTGACCCTGAGCAAGTCTCTTACCCCCACTGCCTAGTCCTTACCTCTCTTCTGCCTCAGAACCAATGGGTTCTAAGACCCAATTCGAAGGTCAGGGGTTAAGAGAATGGTAAGGCCCAGGCCTCGCTCTGCCTTCCCCCTTTAACAAACCCACTTCTTCACTCCAGTGCTTCCCCTCCTTGGCTTCTTTGGCCTAGAGAAAGTCGGCTTTGTACAAGGTGTTTGCAGGTTGTCTCCCCCTCACACTGGAAGCCCCTTGAGGAAAGGGACTGGCTTTGGCCCTTCTGTAGCTCTGAGGCTTGGCCCAGTGCCTAGACCCTAGAAAACCCCCCATAAATGTGGATTGCTTGATTCACCCTTAACAGTCATCAGGCTTCAGTCCTGGTGGGCCTCCAGGTTCATTGCTCACAATGGCCCATTTCTCCAGCCCCAGCTTTCCAAAGTGCTTCCCTCCCTCCCACCCACCCACCAAGTAGACCAGATGGTGTTAGGATTATTATTCCCCATTTTGCAAGGGGAAACTGAGGCCCCCAAAACAGGAAGTGACGAGACCAATGTCACACAGCCAGGACCAGGCAGGAGAATTGGAATTCAGGTCCTCCCCACTCTAAATCCCCCAGATCTACAAGATCTTTTCCTAGACTCCCCAGTAAAAATGGCGTTGGGGGGCAGGAGGGATGGCCCTGAGCCCTATCCCCAGGGAGAGATGGCTCTAACTTGTAGGGGAGCCCTGGAGCTCTAGGACTGTCCCAGGTTCTTCCCTTTCTCCAGTCCCAAGCCCATCCCCCCACCCCCACGCACCAGGCCTCGATCACCGGGCTAGAGTGCTGCTGGAGGCCGAGGAGGGCAGCCCCAGGGCGGCCCGGGCCCAGGCCCAGGCCACCGCTGTGGGCCTCCACCAGGGCCCCAGAGCTCCAGCCGGGATGGGGGATGGCAGAAAGAAGGAAGGACCGCGGGGGGGAAGCAGGGATGTCTCCATCGACCCCTCACCCCGTTGGGCCGGGAATCCTGGGGACCCTCCCTTCCCCCAGCGGGCCTCAGCTACAGTTTCCAAATCACTGTTTGGAAAGGATCCCCCAGCAGCGCCCCAAGTTTCGGAGGGAGCCCGAGCCCCACCCCAACCCTCCCCCCCCTCGGCGATAACTTGAAAACTTCTCGGCCGTGGTGGGGGAGGGGCAGGGAGAGGCCAAGCCCACCTCACCCGCGCCCCGATCCGGGCAGCCCGGCTCCTTCTGGGGTTCGAGGCCCCTCGCTGCCTCCCCCCTCCCCGCCAGGCTGAGCCGGAGAAAGGCCCCGGGACTCACCTGGGGCGGCCTGGCGGGGCGCTCCGGCACCGCTAGAGAGGTGGGGCCAGGGCGGCGGCGGCGGCGGTAGGGCGGGAGGGGGTGGGGACGACGGTCATACTCTGGGGGAGCGCGGCTTCATGGGCGAAGTGGGCATAGCGCTCCCGTGCCCGCGGCCCAGGCGGCTCCGTCCATGTGGGCGCTCAGCTCGTCACTTTCATTGCCGCGGCTCCCTCCTCCCCTCCGAGTGTGTGCGTGTGTGCGTGCGTGTGTGCGTGTGTGTGTCCGTGGCCCTCTCTCCTCCCCCTCGCCTTCTCTGTCAGAGCTGCCCCAACTGGAGAAAATGCTTCCCTGCAGGTCCTGCCTGCGCCCCGGGGGGCCTGGCTAGCCTCCGGCCAGCCCCCTCCCCGGGGATGGGCGAAGGGGCGAAGGGGCGAAGGGGCGAGGG
>NC_058134.1:309850320-309865973 GCF_016433145.1 Gracilinanus agilis
CCGCCGCCGCCGGGGCTTGGGCTGCTGGGGCGGGGATGTCCCAGCCTGTCCCTGCGACATTTCTTTTAATAATGCCGGGAGAGCCCGCTCCCCACAGGCCGGAAGTGGGGGGTTCTTCCCCGGCCCGAGAGCCGCAAAGGAAATGGGAGATTGGAGAGGGAGCCCGGGGTCCCGGGGGAGGGGGGCGGCAGCGCCCATACGTTACCTGCCCAAGGCCCCAGCTCCGAGCAGCCCAGGGCTCCGGCCCAGAGCTCCTCGGCCGTTAGCCCCTTTTACGGGGGAGAGAGCGCGCGGGCTCCCGGCTGTAGTTCGTTCCATTCTAAAACACCTGTTAGGTCCCGGTTAGGGCGAGCGCTGGGTGGGGTGGGGTGGGGGCGGGGCTCCCCTCCTGCTCCGTTGCCCGGGCAGCGGGCCCTTCTCTTTTTTCCGAGGCGTGCGCGAATGCGAGTAGCCTTTCAGGAAAGGCTCTAGGGCCCAGTTGGGCCTCTCGCGGGGCCACTGGAGCCCCCTGACAGGCTTCTGAAGCCCAAAGAAGAAGAAAGCTGCCCGCTCCAAAGCGAGGGGGGCGTGTGAAGCCATGACGGGGATGTTCCGTTCTGCAGGGAGGATTGCTTCAGGGCAAGCAATGACCACGGGCACCTTTTCAGGGAAACTGAGGAAAACTTGGCTTCTCTAGGGCTGAGGGAAGGGAAGCCCTGCCCAAACCCTGGGCAGTCTTAAGAACTCTGCAATTCCCGAGGGCCTGGGAGGACCTGCTGATGGCTCTCCTGGCTCTTTGCTCCGGGGCCTTCCTTTCTCTGTGTGATGGGGGGGGGGAGGGGAAGCCGGTGAGGAAGGGGATTTTTGTTCACCCCTGGCAGATTAGAGAAGGAAAGAAGCCTGAGGCGAGGCCTGCTCCTGGGGTGTCTCCTCATTTCTGTCCAGGGAAAAGCAGGATGGCCAAAACCCAGAGCCCCAGGCGCCCTCTTTCTGTTCTACTGGGGGTGTGGCAATGGCCCCCCTTTTCTGGAGGGGCGGAGGGGGGAGCTGAGAATAAATTTATTTTATTAAAATATGAAACAGGGGCAGCTGGGTAGCTCAGTGGAGTGAGAGTCAGGCCTGGAGACAGGAGGTCCTAGGTTCAAACCCGGCCTCAGACACTTCCCAGCTGTGTGACCCTGGGCAAGTCACTTGACCCCCATTGCCCACCCTTACCAATCTTCCACCTATGAGACAATACACCGAAGTACAAGGGTTTAAAAAAAAAATGAAACAGACACATATGTAGTTTGACTGCAGTACCAATTAGGTGCAAAGCACTGAGGTTCCAAAGAAATGACCTCCCAAGACACACAGGTCCTAGCTGTGTGACCCTGGGCAAGTCATTTCCCTGTGTTTGCCTAGTCCTTGCCCTCCTAAGACAGGAAGTAAGGGTCAAAAAAACCCCAAGCACTGGGAGTCCAAATAGACAAGAAAGGAAATAATCCCTCTCTCCAGAAGTTCCCAGCATCCAATCCACATCCATTCTTAGGGATTAGAAGCAGCCCAGACCAAACTCTGGTTCTGAGGAGCTGGGGAGCTCCTGGTGAGGAGCCTTCTCTCAGCACCTTCTCTGAAAGGCGTGGGCAGAGAGAGGCCCACGGGACACAGACAAGTTTAGTGACTAGTCCATAGTCACTCTGCCAGGAAAGGCAAAGCTTAAACCTAGATGATCCCCAAGTCTAAGGTGCCCCAGGGCCCCTCATGTAACCGGGGAGGGGGTTACATAAAGTGTGTTCAGGCCAATACCAAGCATTTCTAAGAGATCCATCCAGGAGCTTTTATTTATTTGAGTGAGGATAATAACCCTATCAGGCCATTTTGGGGGCAAGAAAATCAAGTTTCACTCAGAGAAATGAAGTCACTTGCCCAAGATCATACAGGTTCTAAGAAGCTGAGCTAAGAATGGAACTTCAGGCTTCTAAAAAGAAAGAAATTTAAAAAAAAAAGGGGGGGGGGGCATCAGAAGGCGAGTGGATAGCTCAGTGGATGGAGAGCCAGGCCCAGAGGGGGAAGTCCTGGGTTCAGATTTGACCTCAGACACTTCAAGTCTCTCTCAGTGCCTAGCCCTTCGCGCTCTACTGCCTTGGAGCCTGTCTGCATTATTGATTGTTATTTTTTAATCATGCCAGTCAGGGCTGCCTCTTTGTTGCCCCAATGGGGGGTTTCTTGGCAAAGATCCTGGAGGGGTTTGTCCTCTCCTTCTCCGGTGGATTATGGCAAGTAGGCCTTCAATCATTTGCTCAGGGTCACACAGCTAGCAAGCGTCTGAGGCTAGATTTGAACTCTGGTCTTCCTACCTCCAGCCTGCCGCTCTCTCCACTGAGCCATCTAGCTGCCCTTAACAGCTAACAAAATGGGCATTCTTGTTCTTTCGCTTTAAAAACACAACCAAACCATTCTGAGCTGCACAAGACATGCAGCGGGCCTCTCCCCACCCAGAGTGCAACAGTTGCTAGAGGCCTGTGCAGCTGTAACAGAAAACCTTCACTGTATCATGTGGGGAAATGTTCTAGTTCTTCGACAAAAGGGTAATCAATTCAGCTTCAGTCAGCCAGCGTTTTAGAAAGGCCTCTCCTTCTGTCTGAGGATTGATACTTGCCCAGGGTCACCCAGCTAGGAAGTGTCTGAGGCCTGTCCCCAGGCCTGAATCTCTGTCCACTAAGCCACCTAGATGCCTCTTCACCAGTGTTTATTAAGCACCTGCTGTGTGCTGGACACTGCGACAAGCTCTGGCAATATAATATAAAGAGAGGCCAAAATCAAACCTCCCCTCCTCTCAGTGAGCTCCCAGGCTCCTAGACAGGTCTCTTGGTCTCTTTTAAAGCTATCCTGCCAATCTGTGTCCCTTTCTGACCTCTCCTCTGTTCACTTCAAAAAATGTCTCCATGATGCTCTTTTCTTTCTTCCAGCCCATCTCTCCCTCCCACCTCCAGAAACCGAAGGAGGAAAATGGAACGCCTTTACCGAATAAGCCGAGCCAAGCCAAAGCAATTCCCCCATCAGCCATGTCCAGGGCTGGATCTCATTCTGCAGCCCGTGTCCCCTCCCTCTCTGTGAGGAGGTGGGAGCCGCATTTCTTCAGGGCTTCTCTGGAGTCACGCTTGGTCCCTGAACTGCTTAGTTCTTCTATATTTCCAAGGCGTTTGTCTCTACACTGCCGTGAGAGGATCAGCTGTTCTCCTGGTCCTGCTCACTTCACCTTGCATCGGGTCATAGAAATCTTCCCCAGTTTCTTTGAGATCATCCTTTTTGTCCTTGTTTCAACTGAAGTAGTACCACGTTACAGCCATACGCCATCATTTGTCCCGTTGTTTATCCAATGGATGGATACCCCCTCGGCTCCCAGCTCTTTGCCATAATAGCTCATGTCTCTATAGCACTTACTAGATGCCCAATACTGTGCCAAGGGCTTCATCATTATTATCTAATCTGATTCTCACAAGAACTCTAGGAGGTAGGGGCAATGATTATCCCCATTTTATAGATGAGAAAATTGAGGCAAATAGAGGTTAAATGATTTGCCAAGGGTCATACAGCTAGTAAGTTTCTGAGGCTGCATTTGAACTAAGGTCTTCCTGACACCAGGCCAACTGGGCTCTGTCCACTGTGCCTCAGTTTCTAAAACAGACACACACAAAACATATATCCTTTTCCACCTTTGATCTCTTTGGGTGAGAGGCCCCCTAGTAGTACTGCTGGCTCAGAGTACCAACTTAGTGACTTTTGGGGACGTGATTCCAGGTTATTTTCTAGAATAGCCAGACCAGCTCACAGCTCCACCAACACGCACTGTTGCTTTGTCTTCTCATAGCCCCTCATGGGATTCTCATCTTCCTTCCTTTTCTCCCCTTTGCCGGTCTGATGAATGGGTTACGCAATCTCAGAGTTGCTTTAACTCTTCTCTTTCTGGTTAGTGGTGATTCAGACCCTTTCTAATTGTTGTGGATATTTCATGTCTTAAATCTTTAGGGAAAGACTCCCATAATTCCTTGGGAAGATTCCTGATTGGATCCTTGCCCTATCTACTCATAAAGTAATTATATTGATCAAAGCTAGCACACATTAAGCACTTTACACAGATGATCACCCTTATGACGTCAGTGCTATTATTATACCCATTTTACACATGAAGAAACGGAGGTTTACTTGGGTTAAATAACTTGCCCGAGGTTAGACAGCTGGTAAGTGTCTGAAGCCAGGATTGAACTTAGGTCTTCCTGACTCTAAGCTCAACGTTCTATCCACTGTGCCACCAGCTGCCTCTAAGAACAAAAAAGAAAATAACCATTAATCATTGGAATAAGTCCTTTGGATGGCCTTGGCATGCTGAGTGTTGAAAGAAGTGTCCTTATTCTTATCTAAATGCCAGTGATGAATATGGCTGAGGAAAAGATCTTACCGCTGGTAGGTCCTTTTGTGTGCCAGGCTGAGGACCTGACAAAGAGCTGAAAACATGCCCATTTGTTCCCAGGTATATTGGCGGGGAAGTTGCCCAAAAGAGGGACAACCTTCCCTTTAAGGAAACCCCAGAAGCAACTTACAATTCCATCAGATATTAGCATCAACTCTATGAAGACTGAGAGCAGAAGGAAATTGTAGCCCTCAAGAAAACAGGATTTCTGCTAGGAGTACCTTCCTCTCCCCCAGGCATTATGGGAACTTGGAGGAGAAGCTACCTACAAATGCAAGGACTGTGTATGGAGGAGGGACTTCAGCACTGTGATAATGAGATTAAATCTACCTTGCCCATCTTTAGATTTAATCACCAAAGGTGAAAACATCTCCACTTAACCCCCAACTTGGGTGGTCTATAACCCAAGTATGTCAGAATGAGTGACAAAACAGAATTTACTGACTGCCTCCCGGGCAGTCCTAAGAAAAGCATTTGTTGTGATTGGACAAATAAACTAAGAGGAAGGCACAGGAAGTGACCAAAGAAGCCCCTTTAAAAAGAGAGAGTTGAGTGAGCCAGGCTCGTCTTGTTCCTTGCTGGAACCTGGAAGAGCTCTGGACCTGGGACCCTGAGACCTTGGCGAGACTGCTCTGAAATCTCTCTTAGAACTGCACATGGTGAGTGAAGAAGACTGACTCCTTTAACCTCCCAAGAGGTACTAGCCTCTGGGAGGCTCCCTTGATTGGGAGAAGCCCTTGTGGCTAAACCCCCTTGTTAATTGACTTTTAGGCTCTGGCTGGGCCTGTAGAGCCCTGCCAGAGTAAAGCCCAGACTTGAATACAATCTCTTCCTCTACCCTCTTCTCATCTCCCTACTTCCACTCTCTCCTATATTTTGTAAATTAATCACTAAAATCATTTTGGGGATTGATAATTATCCAATTCCCTGGCAACCTAACCTTTTAATATATTCAACCCAAAACTCCCTTTTCCCCATTACAGCACTACCTACTTTGCTATTCTGTCTTAATTAAGAGTGCTTATATTTGATTTATGATCGCATCTGTAAAATTTAAATTAATATCCAATAACTTCAAGTATTATCTTTTATAAGAAGTAGAAGAAATAAAAATGAAATAGAAGCAGAAAAACCTACTTATCATGTAAAGTATAAAATTATGGTTGGACTAAATATATATGAGTGGTCCCCAAAATTAATCACTCAAGTCAGAATGGCTTTTATGGTAGTTTATTTACAAATAGAAAGTGTGAAAGTAAGGAAAATGAGAGAGAGAATTATTACAGCCTGGTCCAAACCAGGCAGGGCTTCAGAGGCCCCAGTAAAGGGGGAGCCCAGAGATAAATTAAACAAGGATTCTAGCCACAAGGCCTTCCCTAAAATGAGGGGCCTCGCTAGAGGCTAGGCCTTCCAGAAAAAAGAAAAAAAACAAACTAGGAAAGGGAGTCAGCCTTTTTCACTTATCCATGTGGCAGTCCAAAGGGAAGCCGTCTGAGGTCTCAAACCCAAGCTCCTCCAAGGCCAAGTTCAAAGGGGAAAAAGCTCCTCACAGGAAGTTACCACATTTTTAAAAGACATTTCTTTGTGTCACTTCCTGTGTCTTCCTTCTACTTTTACATGGTCCAACAGCAGCTTTAACTTTGCTTCTGATTGCCCAGGGGGCAGTCAGTAGTTTTTGATTTGTCACTCTCTAGGGCATGTGGGTCATAGACCTCCCCCCCCTCCACACACACACACACACACACACACACACACACACACACACACACTTAAGGATTAAGTGGTGGTTTATACATTCCTGGTGGCTAAAATCTAAAGAATAAATAGGGGAGAGCTAATCCCATCTTCACACCTGCCTCTCACCTAACCCCAACCTCCTCAAGCCTCATTCTTGGGAAAAGAGAGAGAGGGCGGAGCTACACAAAACTTGTATCTTCCCTACATTAGTATGTTACGTAGATACGTAACTGGGATGCTGGGAAAGAGAGTCCCTGGGGATCAAAATCCTAATTACACACAACCTAGAGAAAGCCCTGACAGGGAGTTTGAGCCATATTTGCCTGCTTTTGTAACTGACATCCCGAAATGCCATGCTACACCACCGCCACCAAATGTACCCACAAACTGGTGTTTTCTCCCTCCTCAGTCAGTGTTCCTGAGAAATCCCCCAGGGGCTCCATTTTGTTCCAATCACCCCCACTTTGTATGCACTTATCTATGCAAGTAATTCTATGCCCTATCCCTGCCCTACTCTCCCACACCTCATGTGTATTCCGTGACAAGATGGCGCTGCGTTTGGAACAGAAGTTTATTATCATCCTTCTAGCATTTGTCAGCTTCTAAATTATTATTGCATAATAACTTTATCATTTGTTAGCATTATAGTCATTTAACACCATTCTAATCTGGCTCTTGCTTTTCCCCACAAGTAACCCTACATCACCCCTCTTCAGCTTTTGCACTCTCTCTGGCCTCCAGGCCTGGAGTTCTCTTCCTCCCTTCTCACAGCTCTGGTCCCATTCAAGTTTCAGCTCCAGGGCCTCCTGCAAAAGGACTTTCCAAATCTGTTTCCAATCCCCTGGACCCAAACCCAGCCTCCCCTCCAAGATGACCTCCTCTCTGCTTTGTATATAACTTATTTACATCTATTTTGTATATAATGATGCGTCATTCAAACATGCACGTCTGTATTGCCTGGACATTTCCATCTGTGCGGGCTTTCTCCCTCAGAGTATACATTCCTGGAAGGCAAGAGCCGTCTTGATTTTGTCCTTGTGCCCCCAGCACCTGGCACGCTGCTTAACGCCATGAACAAATGTTTGCTAATCTCCGACCTGTTTGGGGGAGCTGCTTTATTATTACTCCCGCAATGTTCTCCGTGTTCCAAACGGCTGGCTTGCGGCTTCCATATCCTGCTTCGTGGAAGAAACAATGTGAATCCTGCACTCTACTGGGGGCACGAGTCTAGCGGAAACAGTTTAAACAAATCTATCATCATTCTACAGCCAAGAGGTTTGGGCTAAGAAAGAAATCTCCAAAAGGACACTTCTCTCGATCCCCAAACGATAAGAGGAACTGCATTCATCAGAATCCTGAACAAGGAAAAGTCAGGACATGGTAAAAGGCAGCTGGGTGGCCCAGTGGATAGAGACCAGATTGCCAGCTAACTGCCTGCCTCTCTAAGGACTTCTTATGTATTTCCGCATAACTCAGCCAGCCCAGGGCCGCCTGCTCCATGAGTCCATGTGACTTCTGATGAGCCAAGAAAATGCTGTGCTCCATGCTGCCCACCTGCCTGCACCAGGGGCTTCCTCCGGGGAATGGACAGAGGACAATCCAGAGAAGAGAAAGAGATTCTTTGGAACCGTAAGCACAGATGGGAAGTTGGATCCATGACGCTGGAATCCTAGAGACTGCTGGAATGGGGCCCGTCCGAGCTCTCCTGCTCCGAGCCGAGATCTTAAGTCCACCCCAACAAAAGAAGTGTGTAAGTCAGGGATGTAGATGTCCATATTCCTTGGGATACTAGAAATGGTATCATTTCTCCAGTCTCTGTTTTCTTGGATAAATGGGGGTTGCTTCCTTTTCATGATTTGTGATGGGCTTTTGTGTAATTAGCATTGAGCTGGGAGGAATGAAACGCTGTCCTTCCAGGGCCAGTGCCAGCCAGGTGCTTTTCCCCTTTACCGGCAGAGATGAAGCCTTCCCAAGGGATCTTCACCTCCTAAAGCTGCCCTGGAGATTTTCTTTCAGGAAAAAAAGCGAAGACTTGGCTCATTTTCTAGTTCTATATGTTTTGCCTTTAAATAGTGAAAATGTTTGCTGACTGGTTTCGCCACATGGGGCACCCCAGGGCGGGGCTGGGGGAACAGCCCTCAGTGACTCAGGCCAAACAATGGGGCCCATTTAGAAATCACCAGCGTCAGACCTGGGACAAAAGCAAATTTGTTCTGCTCGGGAAGACACTCGCTGACTTTGTTTTCGCCCAGTGACTGGAGGCAAACTTTAAATGTTTGAGACCCGGTTTTTGAAAACTCCCAACAGGCAGCAGCATCTCCCTTCTTTTCTGCCCACTCAATTTAAGCTCCAGCACTAGTAATGGGAGCATTTCTGTCGGTCTCAAAGAATATCCCGAATCAACATTTCTGATTAAAATACCAAAGTCAGTCTTCCTGGCACAGAACTTAACCCAGTTCCTGGCACGTATACAGTAGGTGCTTAATAAGTGTTTATTAATGAGTGACTGATAGGAGGGACACAGCATCTAGGCTTACTCTAGCAATCATCTTTCCTGGCCCAAGTTCCAAGAGATTGAGTGGGAGCTAAGGGATCTCTCACCTCATCTTATAGGAGTTTTTTTAGCCTCATGAGTAAAGGAAAAGTGACCAGATGAATGCTTGGGTTCAAGTCTGTCCTGCTGGAAAAGGACCTGCGTGGATTAAAATATTTACACCAGTTCTGTTTGTGGTGGCAAAGACCTGGAAACGGAGGGGATGTCCCTCGACTGGGGAATGGCTGAACAAAGTGCGGGACATGACGGTGATGGAATGCTATTGTGCTGTAAGGAGTGAAGAACAGGAGGATTTCAGGGAAAGATGGGAAGACCTCCCTGCACTGATACAGAGTGAGAGAAGCAGAACCAGGAGAGCATTATACACAGTAAGAGCAAATTGTGGAATGATCCACTGTGCTAGACTCAGCAATACGGTGATCCAAGACATATGTGAGGGACTTGGGGCACGGAGAAGGAAGTGGTGGAGCCAGAATGCAGATGGAAGCAGACGATTTGTCACTTGCTTATTGGGGCTTTTTTGGGGGGGGGGTGTTGGGTTTCATATGATTATTCTCTTACAAAAACGAACCACAGGGCAACCTGTTTTGCACAATAATTTGGGTATAACCCAGATGGAATCACCTGCCAGCTCCAGGAGGGGGTGGGAAGGAGGGAGGGAGACTGTGGATCCTACAACTTAGGAAAACGTGCGTAGAAATTTGTCATTAAAATAAATAACAAAATCAAATAAAAAGTCTCGGTTATCTAAGACTTGCTAGTGATACACCCAGGAGCCCGGAGGGCCTTCTTCTGCTCTGCAGGATGGGGGTAATCATCTTTCTGGACTTTCACTGGTAAGAGTGTTGTGAGACTCAAATGAGAACCCCAAGAGGACATGCATGAATCCACTCTGGCCCCGAACCAGGATCCCCTCCACAACAGCCTGATTAAAGCTCATCCAGCCTCCCCAGGGAGAAGAACCACTCCCCCTCTCCCCCCACCCCAACTTGAGGCAGCTGGTTCCACCATTGGACAGCTCTCATTGTTAGGAAGTTTTCCTTTAACCCATATCTCCTTCTTAGAATCCATTCTAAGCATTGTTTCCAGATAGAAGAGTGGGAAGGGTTAGACAATGGGAGTCAAGTGACTTGCCCAGGGTCACCCAGCTAAGGAGCCAATTTGAACCCAAGACCTCCCTTCTCTAGGTCTGGTGCTCTGTCCACTGAGCCATGTAGCTGCTCCCAGAAGTTTTCTTTATACAAAATCTAAATCTACCACATGGGAATCACAGATTTAGAATGGGGAACACCTTGGAGATCACTGGGTCCGACTTGCTCATTTTCAATTGGAGAAACTGAGATTCTACCTATCAAAGCTACTAGATGAAAGTTAATTGTTGCCAGTAAAGATTTTAAGAAACTCCTTGGGGGGAGATTAACATTGTTACGTTGAAACCACACTCACTCATTGGATCATAGAGTCGGAATGCAAAGGGACCTTAGGGAGCACAGAATAAGCCTTCATCTATTTTGAACAACCAAGAAAATGAGGCAGAAATAAAATGACTTACCCAGGGTCACATAGCTTAAATGCGTCTGAGGCAGGATTTGAACCAGGGCCTTCCTTTCTCCAAGTACAAGTACAGGCCCCTATCCAGGACTTAGCACAATAAGCAGTTAACAGTGGATTCACCATGGCCCTCATGAATTACTGCAGGGGCAATGAGGTGGCTCAGGGATTAGAGCCTGGAGTTGGAGGACCTGGGTTCAAATTTAGCCTCAGATACTTCCTGTGACCCTGAGCAAGTCACTTAGCTCTGTTTGCCTAGCCCCTGCCTTTAATCTTAGGGAAGTCACTAGGACAAAAAGGGTTTTTAATGAATGATTGCAATTGAGAAATTGGGAAGCGAGAGCCTTTCTTTTGAGAGAAGAGGAAACTAAGGACCATGGGAGAAATAAGTGCTTAGGGTCTGCCGGAAGCAGGGGTTAGCAATGGCTTTGGGCTGGAGCCAGGACACCCGGGTTCTGGTCTTAGTCTGGATCTGTAGCTGGTTGGCACAGTGGCTAATTCCTGTCTGCCACCCACCTGCCTCATAAAGGCTCCCTGAGAGAGCCACGAGATCATGGCAGCGAGCGCTGCAGAGGATCGGAGACACCAGAGTTGCCCAGGCTCTTTGGGATGAGGAAGGAGGCCCAGAGAGCTGTGACCTGTGGAAGATCTCCTGGGAGGCAGGCCTGAAAGGGGGGTCCCCACCTCCAAATCTGGGGTGCCTCCCAGCCCTCCAATCACACTATGCCCGAGCACCACAGGCCTGGAGATTGTGAGAAGATGGAGGAGGGCCACTGGGATGGGGAAGGGAGAACTAGGTGGAGGAGCCGGGGATGCTTAGCCTGGAGAAGAGGAGACTGGGGGGGACGGGAAGGGGGGACGGACGTGAGAGCCGTCTACAGGGGATCGGCCTTGTTCTGCTTGACTGCAGAAGGTCGGTAGGTAGGGACAAGGGGAGACCGGAGGAGCAAGCATGATGGAGGCCTTTTAGGATCCTCTGAACACTGACCAGAGGCAGCTTGGTGGTGTGGGGCCCTGGGCCAGGAATCATGAAGACCCGAGTTCAAATATGCCCTCAGAGATTTCTAGCTATGTGATGACACTGGACAAGTCACTTAAACTGTTGGCCTCAGTTTGCTCCACTGTAAAGTGGGTATAACAACATCTACCTCATTTGTGAGGATCAGAGGAGATATTCCGAAAGGGCTTTGCTTCAGTCGTAAAGGGCTACATACTTGCTTCCTATTATTACTATCCTTTTCATCGCCATCCTAAGGAAAATGTTCCCAATTATGAGAAGAGATAGCGGAGGAAGATTTGGCTTCCAATCCCACCTCGGTTACTTGCTAGTTCAAAGGCTCAGACAAGTTCTCCAACCGTGAAAAATGAGGGGGTCGTGCTCCATGATCTCTTTTCCAGCTCTGTGCCTCTCCTCTCATTCAGAGCTATTCCCAAGGGCAATGGGCTGTCTTGAGGTTGAAGGGAGTGCAAGCCCCGCCCCCGCCCCATTGTGCTGGGACCATCTTACTCTGAGAACTAACATGTTCAGGGTGAAGATTGACACCTCAGAAATGAGCAAATGCTACAAATCAGCATGCGTTTGATGCTTCTGTTGATTGTGGAGACAATAAAAAGACAGAAGAGCATTATTAATGCAGAGCCAACTCTTTAAAGTATATCTTTTTCCATCTTCTGGGGAGCCAGTTGTTAAACATTTTACAAGGAAAGCTCTGCCTCCTCATTGGAAGGCTTCAAACAAGGGTCAGAGAACCACCACCTGTTCCGACATCACAGAAGGGATTCTTATCCAGGCACAGGTTGGCCTGTGGGCCTGGGGAGCCAGAGGCCAGGTGCTAAGGGGGCTTCGATCCCTGTCAGTAAGCAGAGAGCTCCTCATCAGGTGGTGGGTTCCCTGGCTGTGCCAGGAGATGGACACGGAATCCTTCCCCACCCCAGTGGGCCCAGGATATTACTGTGGACCCAAAAGCAACGCCTGGAGATAAAGGGAAAGACTTATCTGGGGAAGAAGTTCTGCCCTGGTGTTTTGGCCCAGGGACTTCTCTTTGCCTCCCTCCTAGGTCCAAGTCTGTGGTTCTGGGGCCTTCTTGTTATTTGGATAAATACTCCTCTTTATAATTGTGTTCTTTCTGGCCAAGAGTGAAGAATGACAGCGACAACTGAGAGACTGGAAAAGACTGTGTGTGGTTTGAGTCAAAGATCTGAGTTCGAATCTCTCTTCTGTTAAGACCAGTGTGATCTTGAGCAAGTCCAGTCCTCTGGGCCTGGACTCCATCAATCAGTTAACAAACATTCATTCACACATCACTTCTTTTTACCAGGTACTGTACTAAGGAAGTCCTAGGAGTATAGCAAAAGAAAGCAAGCCCCTTCTGCTCTCTAGGACAACACACAGAAGAGGATGCTGGCTATTCCATGCAAAAATCTGTACTGATGAGATGTCCATGGAAGGTAGCTTTAGACTGGAAATGTAGGACTTTGGTTAAGTCACTACTGTGGTTAAGTCACTACTGTGGGCCTCTATAAAATGAGGGAGTTAGTCTAGATGGCCTAAGAAGCCCCTTTTGCCTCCAGCTCTAGGATCCTGTAAACATGGTCCCAGAAAGGGTCAGACCCAGCAGAAGCCCTAGCACAGTGATGGTGAACCTTTTAGAGCCCAAGTGCCCAAGTTGCAACCTCACCCCCCCCCCCCCCAACAGACAGGAGAGGGAGGAGGGAGGAGGCACTCCTATTGGGCAGCTGGGCAAGAGGGGCCGGGGATGAGAGAAACGTCTGCAGGCATGGTGGAGATGGGGAGGGGAACGGCCCCCTCCAGGGCTCTGGTACGAGTGCCATAGGTTTGCCAACATGGCCCTAGAGTCTTTGTCAAGGATTCATTTCAACTGACTCGGGTGATTCCCTTACTTTGGGATGCCTGGAAATACTTGACCCAAGAACAACCAAAGACCACTTTATCCTGCTTATTAAGAAAGGGGATGGGAAACATATAAGAAAAACAACTGCTTGAACGCATGGGTTGGGGTGGACATGATTGGGGATGTAGACTCGAAACCACCACCCCAATGCAACTATCAACAATTTGGAAATAGGTTTTGATCAACAACACATGATAAAACCAGTGGAAATGTGCGTCGGCTATGGGGGGGCGGGGGGGGGGTGAAGGGGAAAGTAGGAGCATGAATCATGTAACTATGTTAAAAACGAATATTAATAAATGTTTAAAAAAATAAAAAAAAAGAAAGGAGGGTGGGGAATACAGCTAGGTGCTCAATGAATTGAGTCAGGGCCAGAGGTGGGAGGTCTTGGGTTCGAATCTGACCTCAGACACTTCCTAGCTGTGTGACCCTGGTCAAGTTACTTAACCTCCACTGCCTAGCCCTACTGCCCCTCTGCTTGGAACCAATGCTTGGTATTGATTCTAAGATGGGAGGGAAGGGGAAAGAAAGAGAGAGGGAGAGAGAAAGAAAAGAAGGGAGAGAGGCAGAGTGGGGAAGGAGGGAGAGAGGAAAGCAGAGAAAAAGAAAAGATGAAAGAAAAAAGGAAGAGAAAAAAATCACTAGCATTATTTGGGAAGTACATTGCATATATTTGTTGTATTATTGGCACAGTATTAATGCTGTTCCACCCTCCCCCTCCCAGAATGGAAGCTCCTTGAGGGCAAGTACTATATTTCTTTTTCTTTTTTTTTTTGGTCTTTTTGTCTCCCCTGGTATTTCCAGTGTCTGTTACAGTGCCTGGAACACAGTAAGGCTCTGTCTTAATAAAAATCTTTTCAAAAATCAGGAGTGGAATCATTCCACTGTACAAAGAAGCTCCCCAGAGAGCATGGGAGATGGAAAGGGGCTAGAGTTCTGTGTAGTTTGTTATTTGTTGTTTCAAGGTGTATCAACTTTCTTAACAAAGGAGTAACAAAATTGCCTGGTCCCCTCTTCAGCCTATTAGCCATACTATAAAAGCGCTTTTCTTTTTTTTTTTCCTTTTACATCTGTCAGTATCTCATGGCCACCAAAAGGAAGAGGTGGTCAAGGAAAACAAAACCACTGATTGGCCACAGTTGGTCACACACGTGGCTCTCTTGTACCCCCTCATCCCCTGTCCATGACACCAAGGGAATCGGGCAAGGTTTCCTGGTCAGTGATGGGCCCCTCTCAAGTCAGAATCCCTTCCATCAGGGTTGTCATTGTAGAAGCTGGCAGAAGTCTTCTCAAATTCCTCGGAATCTTCCACACTCCTCATTTCTTACAACAATAATCTCCAGCACAGCTTTTTCTTTGTTCTTTGATCTCCTTGGTCTAGATATATATTGCCCTGGAATGGCTGGGGCAAAGAGCATATGCAGTTCAGTGCCCTGAGGCCTGGGGGTGGGGGAGAGAGGGAACACTGGCCCACAGCTCCACCAACAATGTACTGGCTTGCCTCCTCCTCCCCCAGTTTCTCCCACAATCGCCATTTTGTCTTGTCATCTTCTCCAGTGTGGTTGTAGTAAGATGGAGGTTCAGGGTGGTTTTCATTCGCCATTCTCTTATCGATTGGGATGCACTTTTCAACCAGACTACTCTTTGCTCCGCCTACCCGCCTCCGGGTAACCCTTCTCAGCGGAAGATCTAGAACAGAGCCAACTCCTTCATCCTCCTTTTAGGGAACTCGAGAGGTGGAGCGTCAGCCACCAGAGGGAACCCCAAGGTTTTGATTTTGTCCGTTAAGTCTCTCAATAAAGTTGTTGACAGTCAGCCGTTGTGAGGAGCGAAGGAGGCGGAGTACCACGGGAATGGTAGTTTTCTTGCCCCACCCTCAAGCTGGTTTGATAGTCGGAGATCTCGCGGGAAAGAGAGGGAATCTAAATGGGAATGGAGGCGAGACGGACTGTGGTCCGCACTTCCTTATGGGTATTATAGTCAGACAGGGGTGAGGCTCCTAGGAAGATCTGCAGGAGCAGAACCACATTTCCCGGATAACCCTGCGCGTGGCGGAAAAGACGGCCGGCGAAGAGGCCCTGAGCAAATCAGATCGCGGGAAAGAAACTGCCGGCTTTCAAAAATTCTCTCTTGCCGCCATCATCGTTCGCCGGCCCGGAGGCGCAGGTGCTGTAGGAAGATCCCGGGGCTAGACGCAAGTGAGTGTGCCTTAGGTGTGGGACTGGGTGTGCACGCGCGTGAAGCGTGAATGGGAGTGAGCGAGCGAGGGCGGCCGTTGGTCCCCGGCCTATCGTGACGCGGGTTACGCCGCCGCCTCCGCCTCCGCCACCGCCGCCTCCGCTACCGCCGCTGCCGCCGCATCCGCCTCCTCCTTCTCCTCCTCCTCCTCCCTCGCGCTTCTCGCTCCCTCCCTCTCTTCCTCCCTCCCGCCCGCGCGCGCGCGAACCCTTCTCCCCCCCTTCCCTTC